>NW_017671505.1:104441-267371 GCF_001879085.1 Nicotiana attenuata
CCCTATATGATCTTGAGTTGAATGAAGCTTACATTAGTGGATACTCACATAAGGGGCAAGCATATGGTACCTAGAGCCGGACTTGTGGCTTTTACTTGAGAGAGATGAGTGAATTCCCATTATCCTCGTTCTGAGTGCTACTATCTTAAAGGTGCGGATTGTTTAGGGAGAGTTGAGGATGTGTGAGTTTGGGTTCCACAATGACCAAAGTAATTGAAAGAGTTCTTTGATGTGTTGAGTCAACTCTTGATGCTCTTGTGTCGCACTTGATCCATGGTTTTTCAAAGAGTAAATGTTGTTAATGATTCATTTGTATTGAGGGCAATTGTTAGTCCCAATTGAGGCTAGTTGAGGTCACTTTAGGGCTACTGAAAATTTTTCTTGGACATTCTCTTCAGGGGTGGGTCTAATTTTGTTTGCTTGAGTACAAGCGAAAGGTTAAGTTTGGGGGAGTTGATAACTAGAGATTTTGACGCATTTTATACTCCTTCTTGCTTATGCTTTGATCAAATATTCATACAAAATAGTCCCAAAAGGCTCACAAGTTGTGCTTGATTGCAGGTTTGATCAACAAAGTGACAAAATGTCAGAGATCGGCTCAAAAGGAGTGAAACTTGCACAAGTGCCAAAGACAAGTCAAGTTCAGTCAAAACAAGCCCAGTGCGGCCGCACTACACTTTGTGCGGTCCGCACTGAGAGATTCAGAAAGCTGGTATTTCAGGCATTAAGGCAGTGCCGCCGCACTAGGTTTTATGCGGTCCGCACTGAAGGCAATACGGCCGCACTACCATTCTGTGCGGTTCGCAGAGCCAAGATTCAGAGAAGCTGCAAAATGAAGTTTTAAAGCCAATGCGGTCCGCAGTCAAGTTTGAGCGGACCGCACTAGAAGCCTCCGCGGCCACAGTCCATTCTGTGCGGTCCACGGAACCCAAGTTTAGAGAATGAGATTTTTGAAGTCAAGAGCGCAGTGCGGACCGCGGTCCATTTTGTGCGTTCCGCACTAACCCCGCAGGGGCATTTTTGTCCAGATTTTTCAGCTTAATATAAATAGATTCTTTTTCCATTTTAAGGATATCAGATATTGTAATACATCAGCTGCGCTCGTGGGTCAACTTTTCATAGCCATTTTGGGCATTTTTACTTACTTTTCATCATTAAATCTTTGTATTTAGCTTAGCAATTAATTAATATGTGTTTATCTTCATCTATTTCTTGATTTTCTTCTTTAAATAGTAGCTAGACCCATAAGCTAGGGTTGTGGCTCAACCCTAGTATGGGTAATTGATGAGTCTTGTATTTTAGGGCTAAATTGACTATGGGTGTTTGTTATTTGGGCCAATTTCATGGTTAATTTCTGAATTAGTGGTTGCAAACACTAGTTTGTGTTGAGTTGACTTGAGCTCTTCTTAAGAAAGAGAGCCTAAGTCTCCAAAATTGGTCCAACAATAAATTGGGGCGTACTCAAGAGATTGATAGCCCCAATTAAAGGGTTAAACCTCGAGAGAGTAATACCCGAGTTGAACCCTAGTTGCTTGTGCAAATTTGCATACCCAATTGGTCTTAAGAAAGCCAATTCGGGCAAAATCACTCGAACCACCGAGAGGTGTAGAGTGGGTAAAGTCGTGCAACGGTTATAACATACTCTCCAATCATGTCAAACGTGCTTTAGATTCAAGTACCCGTCAATTGACCACCTAAGCGGTAGTCACTACCCTAGTACCTTTTAAACCCATTTGAAAAACTCGTAGCATTATAGCTCTTAGCTAAATTTACAATTTGTAGTTTGATAAAAGTAGAATTATAAAGAAAACCTCAAAAATGTTGAGAAGTGTAATTAAGAACACAAACGCAATCCTACACTAGATAGATACTCGATTCCAATTCTAGCTCTCTGTGGATATCGATCTCGACCCAAAATCGGGTGAAAGATATTGCGACCCTCTCTTGCTACTTTTTAGTAGTGCGGAGTTGGCAGCGATCAACGGCATCACCCTTCGTGCATTAACACTCTCCCTCACAAAAACAAGGAACAATAATAATAGGGAGATAGAAATGACAACAACAAGTCTTACTTCAATAATTACTTCCACAATATCAGCCTCGACTTTGAGTCAATACTCAATCAATACCAAAATCCGTACATATGATAAGAACAATCAACATAACAATAAACTAGTCTAACCATGGATAATATGATCATAGAAAGCTACAATTGTATGAATAAGACTCACTAGCATGTTATGACTCAACAACAACGCATAGGTACTCGTCACCTCACCCTATACGTTGTTCTCGACATTCAGACACGTAGCAAATAGGCAAATAAGACCTAATGCCTCAAGCCAAGGTTAACCACGACACTTACCTCACTCCGCGGGCCACTTAATGCTCAATTACCACTTTTCCTCTAGTATCCACCTCCGAACCACTCGTATCTAGCCACAATTAACTTAATAACATCAATTATTGCTAAAGGAATCAACTACAATGCACGAATTTAGATTTCTCAAACTTTCCCCCAAATAGTCAAAAACCACCCTCGAGCCAGAATATGCAATTAGTTTTGAAATCCGACCCCAAATTGAGGTCTAAATCCCAATTTGCCAAAAATCCCTAATTATACCCAAACCCCCAATTTCTACCATGGAAATCCTAGATTTTAGGATGTAAATTCATGGAATGCAATGGGTAATTGAAAGAAAATGGATTGGAATCACTAACCAACACTTTGGGGAAGAAATTAGCTTGAGAGAATCGCCCCTAGCTCTTTTGGCTTTTGAAAATTTGAAAGAATGGCTTAAGTCCCGTAATGGGACTGTTTAATAGCTGGGCGACAGTGTTCATCGCGTTCGCGAAGAGCAGCTTCCTAAAGACTTACGCAAGCGCGAAATTCCAATCGCGTTCGCGAAGACTACGCCCCCCTGGCCTTTGCGTTCGCAAGCCCTCGCTCGCGTTCGTGATGAAGAATGATTGACCCCCTCCCCCAGGTCCCTAAAGCATCACGTTCGCGTTGGTCTGGTTGCGTTCGCAAAGGGTAAAGCCCCCATTGCTCCTTGTTCGCGACCCAGCCTTCGCGTTCGCGTAGAGTAAAATCCTCCCTAGCGCAGATTCCCCTTCGCGATCGTGAGAATGGCTTCTCAATCGCGAAGCATAAAATATCAGGATACCAACTGCAGCAAAACACACCAGATTTCTAAGTCTAAAACATCCCGTAGCCTATCCGAAACTCACCCAAGCCCTCGGGGCTCCAAACCAAACGTGCACACATGTCTAAAAATATCATACGAACTTGCTCGCGCGATCAAATCTCCAAAAAGCTTTAAAACTTCTATTTTCTCAACCGGGCGTCAGAATCACGTCAAACCAACTCTGTTTCTCGCCAAATTTCACAGACAAGTTTCAAATATCATAATGGACCTGTATCGGGCTCCGGAACCAAAATACGAACCAATACCAATGAGATCAAACATTAACCAAATTCTTAAAACCATTAAATTTTTAGGCTTTTAATTTTCATCGAAAATTCATATCTCGAGCTAGGGACCTTAGGATTTGATTCCTGGTATACGCCAAGTTCCATATTTCGAGTCCGGGTCCGTTTACTTAAAATGTTGACCGAAGTCAACTAAATCAACTTTTAAAGGCAAAATTATTATTTTCATCAACTTTCAACATAAAAGCTTTTTGGAAACACGCCAGGATTGCGCACGCAAGTCGAAGAGGGTAAAAAATGATATTTGAAAGGCCTCGGAACACAAAATCGAGTTCTAAAACATAAGTGACCTTTTGGGTCATCACACTTTCAATGGGTTATTGAAGTCTGCACATGGATTGCCTGCCACTGCCATGGTGCGTATGTTACTCAAGCAGATGGCAGAGAGGTTTGTTGAAAGATCTAGAGGTGCATCGTCATTGATGGAAAGGCTGAATGGCCGTGCCTACGATCAATAATGGAGCTGCCGGGGTCACCTGCGAATTCCCTAGCGACAGCTGAAGGCTGAATGATGGCATATCATGAGGAGCATCATGTGGTTTAAGGTGTTCAACCGGATGATCATCTCTAATATCCTCCACAGGTGCCTCAACACCCCCTTGATGGGGACTCCGTCCTCGCCGACCACCATGACCTCGTGGACACCCTTTCCTCTCTGGGAACACATGCCACGTCTACCACGTTCAGGCTCCACTGGTGGCCCATGATGGTACTCCTCGGGCGGCACATAAGCAGCCTCGTATCGCGCTCATCATCTTGGGCACGTCTCAATGTATCGGCAGCAAGATCAGTAACCCGACGGCCAAACACGTGCAAAGTTGTCGCTCCCTCGCTGGTATGCTGCAGCAATTGCAGTCCCAACTGGTAGTAAGTAAGTATAACAAATAACATACCCGTTCCTCATGCCTCCTAGCATACGTAATGTACCGACCACCAGCGCGATAAACAGGATTCCCGACGAGAAGTCGGGTAACGCTGCGATACCAACCCATATACTCATGCTTGCCATCCATATGCTCAGCTGGAGGGTGTGGGAGAATCAGGTCATACCTCTGGTCCCATACCTCAATCTGGGCCTCTAGCCTGGCCAAGTATGTCTAGTCAACCCTGCAACGATCATCCCGCTGGTAATGTGTCCTAAGCCAAGTGGGCGGAATAGGTACAAGCTACGGTCGACCAAACTGACGAAGGACTTGCTCGGTGGCATGATGGTCGACTATATCGAGACATATCACTGGGACGGAAGAGCTCCACATAGCTCGGTCGCGGGAGCAAAAATTGAGCAAACCAGCTATGAGCGCGTTGCTGTATGGCCTCCATACGAACTATTTATTAAACACAAGAATCATAAGTAAACGCAACACATATAAAGCCAAGCCAAATAAACTTAAGTATATATGTACCTGCGCGCCTTCAAGTAAATCCGACAAATCCCTATAGGGCAGATGAAGTCGAGCCTCGACCTCGCGTCCGTAGCCTCGCCTATCAACCCACATCCAAGCTAAAGGGAGAAACGGTTGAGGTGGTGCATCAGTAGCAATCGGTAGTAGAGGTGGCTAGAACTGCAAGAATCGCTCCCAGGCCCAACCTTATATAGCTTGTGGACGTAAAATTTAAGGTATTTTTTTACTATGTATGTTATAATCGTAATTGACTTTGTTTTCACTTGACAGCAACAGTAAAAATCCGGCAACGTCTCTCTTGCTGATCATGCACGCCCGACACATCTGCCTATACAGGTAACCTAGAACAGCTACACCCCAGCTGTAACCAGGTAAATCATCTAGCTGCTCGAGATGATGTAGAAATCTCAAATTGACTAGGTTTCCCGAAGTGTTCGGGAACAGTACACCAATATCCTCCGGCGGTGAATCATCCGTAATCTCTGCATCCATCGCAGCCAGATGCCGCCGGACGGGCGACAACTTCAATCGAATGGCCCCACTCAATCGGCTCCGCTGGCTGGAAACCGGTGAGCTACTGCAACATATGCAGGTAATCCACTCCCCTATAGTCTCTAAGAGCATGCGGGTAAGCTACAGGTAATCCATCAACCAGCAGCTCGAAATGAACCCCCATGTCCTCAAGCGTGATAGTAGCCTCGTTGATGGGTAGATAAAACGTGTGCATCTTCGATCTCCATCGCTCTATCATAGCCGTGATCAACGCCAGTCGAACTGCAACCGGCAATTTCTATGATCCTGTAGAAACCTATATCCTGAAGGCTTCTAACTATACGGGGATCGAGTGGGTGGTCCCTAATGAACTCCCACATATCATCTATGCGTCGGGGGCGGAATGTCTAGGACTAACACTGTCCATCCCAGATGTATGAAGACCTATGGTTGCCCTGTAGTAACAGTAGCTCTCGAGATGCAGATCCGGGATGCACATGGGGAACCTCCATGACGATGTCTGTAAGTTGAACAATATTAATTAAATTATTTTTTCTTTTTAATTGTTTAACATCTTTAAATATATTACAATATCTTTTATATTAATATTTAATCGATAATTTTTCGATAATTTTTCTATATTATTACTTAGGTTGACTAAAATTTGAGAGAGTTTGTGTTTGAACTATCATCTTTTTCAGATATTTTTGGGGTTAACAGATAATTAAATGATTAATTTCAATAACTATAAAGATAATTTAATAATTATTCATATAACAGATACTTAGGCTGATAAATTTTCTATATTAATATTTCACATGTTAGTTTCCAACATTTTTTCACTAAAGTAACACTACTCTAAATGGCCATGAACAAAGTCAACTACCATTACCTAAAATTTATTATCAGTTTTACTACGCTAAAGCGCATTACATTATAATTACAGGCACTGCATTACAATTACGGACACAACATAACACTAAAGGGCACTAAAAAATAATAAAGTCACATATTAATATACGTACAACAATAAAATCCAAATAACATTGAATATTCATAATTTTTTTTTATCTATTTTACTAATTTTTTAGCACATAAATAATCTAAGTTGGATAAAAAATATTAAATTAATTAAATCACAAAACAATCACGAAAAAATATAGACCACAGTAAAAAAACAACTAATAAGCATTTTTTATAACAACTAATAACATTAAGTATTCATAAAATAATAATTTAGCTATTTTAATAATTTTTTAGCACATAAATAATCAAATCTGGATAAAAAATAACAAATTAATTAAATCACAAAACAATCACGAAAAATTATAAACCACATTAAAAATAACTAATAAGCATTTTTTATACATGAGTTTTACCAAAAAGTAAGTCGGAATACCTCGATTTAAATTTTTTTAAAATGTGAAATTTTGATGATTTGGGGGCCGAAACGAGCAATCCACTACGCGATAACGCCTTAGTTCCGGTGTTAAATTGCTACTATACGGAGAAGATACACTTTTTGTGGGACGGGTGGGCTCCAATGGGGTGTTTTTTCTTTAAAAATGGGGGGGGGGGGGGGGGTACCACTGAAATGGGGGTTTGGGTGTTGCTGATGTTTTCTGGTCGAGGAAGGAGATGGGTCACTTTTTAAAGTAGGTATAGCGCATATATAGGATGCGCTATACTATAGCGTTCTGCATATATGCGCTATACCTCCCGCCATTTTTGAGTATAAATATAGCGCGGTTATTCACCGCGCTATACCTTAACTGACAAACGTACCGTTAAGGTATAGTGCGGTGAATAACCGCGCTATATATAAAATAGTACTCGTTTTGTTTAACCTATTTATATCGTTTGAGTCCAAAAGAATCACACTTCGATTCCGGACTCTAAAAGGAGTGTCCCTCATAATCTTCTCATGATGGTTTCGTTTTTTCCCCTTTGTTTCGCTTTTAAGTCTACATAAAGAGGGGTTACAACAACTTACTTTTGTGGTCAAGTGATTTAAAACCAAATATAATACTCATGAATTCCAATAACTTGATCAAAAAAGACAGGCAGAAAAGCAGCTTGCATATGAATTTATTACTGATATCTCAACAAATATTAGAATACTTTACAGTTGCACCTAACTACCTAAAACCCTCAATTTGTTAGGGTGACCGTTCTAAATTTCTTATTGCCTTTTGAATTTCTTTCATTTAAGAATTTCCTTCATCATCTTTATTTTAGATGACTAAGTGGAATAAAAAAACATCTTATTCGAAGAAGAGATTCACTCATGGCATATGGATGATGTGCTTCGTTTGAAATTCACTACAACATTTTAGGCCTACAACCACCCCTAAGAAGTGTGGCCTAAAATTCCAAGAAGTGTAACATTTGGTCAAAGGCAACACTTTACGGCTTCAGGCAACGGTTTTTGGGGTGGCCTAAAGTACCGTAACCTTTGACTATTGGCCACGCTTTGTAGGTGTTGCCTTAAAAGCCATGCTTTAAAAGTGTGGCCTATAAGGTACAAAGACCATGCTTATATTTTCTCGTATAGCCACGCTTTTATGACATAAGGCTACACATTTGAAGCGTGATCTTGTCACGTTATAGACTACGCTTTTAAAGTGTGGCTTCTAGAGCAACATTTATCATTAACAACGCCAGATTGATAATCCCTATGGCCACACTTTCTAAGTGTGGCAATTTTGTCTGCATTACGAAGTAATTTTTAAAATATTTATATTAGCCACAATTTTGTGGTTAAAAAATTACATTTGTTTACATTAAATTCTGTCCACATTTGTTTTCAGTATATATATATATATATATATATATATATATATATATATATATATATATATATATATATATATATATATATTATGATCTCAAGCATTAAATTTAGATAATAAGTAACAGAATAAAAATAATTCAAATGCATATACTTGAAATAAACTTCAACAAAGAAACATACTTTGCGTACTATCTATAGTAATAAAGCAGTGTTGGTTCAAGAAGTTCACTAGCAAGACCTCTACAAAATTAAATGTATTCATATTTATAGTATCAATATAAAATAAAAATAAACATCACAATTGTTCAAAAGGTCTTCACCATTCACTTTAATGAATCAAAATGATTTGTGGCCATCATTTCTAATTGCATCACCCGTATTTTCCTACACATTCAAAATGAAATTAAAAATTAGAAAGAAACAAATATATAATATGCACTGGTTATATCTTACTAAGAACTAATGAGATTTTATTTCACTACTATATCATAACAATGTCAAACACAAAAAGATATACAAGTGAAGAGAAGCAAAAATGTGAATTAACATACATTTTGAATGCTCATGGTCTGAAATGGATTGAAAGCATACAGTATTTTGGTTTCATGCACATCCAAGGAGGCAAATTATACACCATTAAAATAACTGGCCATGTGCTATGAGATATGCTAATGGTCCGAAATGGATTGAACCCATCACTTGCTAGCCAAGTCTCAAATTGCGAGATTCCTTTGCAAATTCTGAATGCAAGCTATCGAAGTCTTTCCATGCTTTCCCATCAGCAGGATGCCTTAACTTTCCATCTTTAGAACGCTCCTCGTCATGCCACCTCAATGTATCTGCTGTCTTTGAGCACATAAATAGCCTTTTGAGTCTAGGAATTAATGGAAAATGTCTCAAAATTTTTGCTGGAACGCGCTAACCTTTTTTGGAAGCCTCAAGCTCGCTATCTACTTCAGGATATTTAATATATCGAGAAGCTCCACAGACATGACAATATTCATCATCCTTATGGTCATTCCTAAATAGCATGCAATCATTGGGACATGCATCAATTTTTTCATAATCAAGACCGAGATCCTTTACCATAGATTTGGCTTTATTGTAGGATATAGGAATGTTCAACTCAGGCATCGCCTCTTTTAATAGCTCTAAAAGAGAAGTGAAAGACGCATTGCTCCATCCATGTAGACACTTCAACAAATACAGACGGATTGTGAAAGATAATCTAGAGAATGCTTTACAACCAGGATATAGTTCTTGGCTTGCCTCGTCAACTAAGTTATAGAATTTATTGGCATCTTCATTTCGACCTTCACACAGTCCTCCAGCATGTGCAACATCTCTAAATTGATCATTCAACAACCCATCAATATCATCATACGAGTAAACATTATCATCCATGTCACAATTAACATTCATCAAAATTTCTCATTCCCCATGATTAATCCATCTTATATAACCTTGAACAAATCCATATCATATTAGATGATCATACACTACATTCCTTCGAGTCCATCGGATATTACAATACTTTCTACATGGGCATTGAATTTCTTCGCCTTGAGGATCTCCATAAGAGTAAGCAAAATCTAAGAAAGGTTGAACACCCTCGACATACTCTTTGCTATACCTTGGTAAATCCATCCATTCCTTGGATGGAACATTTGAATTACTAAAAATTAAATTTATTAGACCTTCAAATATATAATCATTTAAGCATTGACTATATTGTAAAACTAAATCCTAAACGTCAAGAATAAATCTGTAAAATCATGTGTTGTAAAACAATAAGACTTTCTTACCTAGTCATGACACTTAAGCTAACCAAATTCAACTTCAAGTCCATGACAAATCTTCCCGAGCGTCACTTATCTTCTAGGATAAAAAAGTAAAACTAGTAGGATCCACAAAACAAAGACAGAAAGTAGTAAAATTTTAAACCAAGTTTTTATGAAGATAATATAATAATTCTGCGCACCAAAAAGTGTCATGTGCACATTGGCAAGTATAGTGAAACCTAAAAGGTGTTTTGTTCGTACAAATATTAAATAATTAAAAGAAGTTAAGATATAAAATCTAACTAGCTATTTCTGATTTCTTCAACTGAAAAAAAGAAACTCCAGAACTAGTCATATTTTGGAATTACTAAAAGGTAATTTTGATACCCAGAAATTAAATAAAATAATTACTTTGTTTCAACATAATAATATGAAATTAGAAGAAAAAAAGTTAAATACTTGAATACAAACTAAGACTATACAAATTTATCCAGAAATTATATAACAACAACAACAACAAACCTAGTGTATTCACAGAAGTGAAGTCTGAGGAGGGTAGTATGTACGCAAACCTTACCCTACCCCCTCCCGAAGCTAAAGTAATACATTTTCCAAGCCAAAGTAAATGTGGATGAAGATTTATTTTTGGCTTGGAAATATCATGTTTGTCTCTGTAATTTGCTTTTCAGTTATTTTCAGGTACTGTAAAGGTTTTATGCTGCTTTGAAAATCTTGAGGTCTTGTACTTATTAGGTTGAGTAATAAAAAGGTTCACAATGAATTTTGTTGAAAGGACCTCACAGTAATATGTATTCAATTTGATGGATACGTCTTCAAATTCCTCTTTTTCCCCTTTAATTGTTATCCACACAAATAAAATGGAAGTACCTTTAATGTTGTAATTAAGTCTTTGTTGCACTTAGAACCATTAGCTTTTAAGTGCAGCTCAATTCTACTTAGACATTTACTTGCACAGCGAAGATTCTCACATATGGGGCATAAGCCTTGTAACGATCCGACCGGTCGTTTTGAGCCCTAACGCGTCGTTCAGCAGTTTGAGGCAATGAGCAGCTTCATTTCAGGTGTTATGACTTGTACGCGTGGTCGGAATTAGATTTCGGGAAGTTTGGAGTTGGTTTGGGAAGAGACTTCTCATTTTGAAAGCTTAAAGTTGAAAGAATTAACTTGGATTAGATTTTTGAGTAAACGACCTCGGAATCGGGATCTGAAGGTTCCAGCAGGTTCGTATGATGATTTCGGACTTGGTCATATACTCGGTTTGGGTTTTGGATAACCCGGGAGCATTTTGACGCCTATTGTGGAGGTTAGCATTTTAGAAGAAATTTCATAAGTTTGGCTTGAAGTGCATTTCAATGTTATCGATATCCGTTTGGGATTCCGAGTCTGTGAATAGCTCTGTATGGTGATTCTAGAGTTGGGAGCGCGATCGGAAATGAATTCGGAGGTCTGTAGGTCATTTTGGAGTCATTTGGCTAAAGATAGAATTTGAAGGTTTTTGAGGAGTTTGACCGGAAGTGGACTTTTTGATATCGGGGTCGGAATCCGATTCCGGAAGTTGGAGTAGGTCCGCGATGTCAAATATGACTTGCGTGCAAAATTTGAGGTCAATCGGACTTGATTTGATAGGTTTAAACATCGAAAGTAGAAGTTTGAAATTCTAAAGTTCATAAAGCTTGGATTGGAGGTCGATTCGTGATTTTAGCGTTGTTTGATATGATTTGAGACCTCGAGCAAGTCGATAATGTATTTCGGGACTGGTTGGTATGATGGGTTGGGGTCCCGGGGGCCTCGGGTGGATTCCGGGTGGTTAACGAATCGATTTTCGCCTTGTGAGGATTGCTGGTTTTCTGGTATAAGTGTAGTAGGTTTTTACTCTATGCGATCGCGAGAGAGGGTCTGCGATCGCATAGAGCAAGAGTGAGGGAGCTGGAATTTGGCCTATGCGATCGCAGGAGGTGCAATGCGATCACAGAGGAGGAAGGCTGGGGCTTATGCGATCGCAGGGTTGGTGTCGCGATCGCACAGAAGGAATTGGGGAAGCAGCAGAGTTGGCCTATGCGATCGCGGGGCTATGTTTGTGATCGCATAGAAGGGTCGCCTGGGCAGTGTTCTTTTAAAATCGGGTTTTGGCTCATTTTCACTTCATTTCTTCCATGGGAGCCGATTTTGGAGAAACTTTGGAGTGTCATTTTCATCACCAAGCATGAGGTAAGTGATTTCTACTGGTTTTGAGTTAAATGCAAGGTTTATATATGTATTTAGACATTGAAATTTGTAGAAAACTTGGGGTTTGAGGGAAAAACTAGAAAAGTAGTATTCTTGGATTTTGACCACGATTTTGGGTATGGAATTTAGAGAAAATTATATATTTGAGTTCGTGAGGCTATGGGTAAACTTATTCTTCGAAAATTTTGGAAATCCAGGCACGTGGACCAGAGGGCATTTTCGTCAACTTTCCGATCGGGGTTAGGAATTGTTATAAATTGGATTAATATGAGAAGTTTATCGTATATTAATGGATTTGCATAATCTTTGGCTAGTTTTGGAGCGTTGGGCATCAATTTGAGTCATCGGAAGGGCGTGTAATGCCGGTTATGGATCTTCGGAGTGAGGTGAGCCTCCTTTCTAACCTTGTAAGAGAGAATTGTCTCCATAGGTGAATTAATTGGTTATATGCTCCTATTTATGGGGGCTAGCTACTATTATGCTATTGTCCGGGTAGTCTAGGACCCAAAAGCATGCTATACTTGGATGAATTGTAAACTTATTGACAGCTCGAATTGCTTAAACCACATTGAATTAATAAATAATTTCAAAAAGGATTAAACTTCTTTTCTTACATTGTTAAAAGAGAAAGTGACTTTTATTTGAATAAATATTCCCCGATAAATTCTTAATTGGCTATCTGAGCATGTATTTCTATGTGTACCTGCGTCGCACGTATGATTCGCGAGCAGGGGGATTGTTTATTTCATGTTGACCGCGTCGCATGAATAGTTCGCGAGCGGGGTAATAGATGCATCTATGGTTCGCGCCGTTTGACCCTCGGCAGTGCACAGTTTATTTTTCTGTTGGAGCAGGCCGTACGCCTCGGCATGATTTGCGCATGCTTGTATTGCTGCCTTGAACTTATTAAAATTGTTATTGCCTCTTCCTAGCTTGAGAATATTTGGATAAATAATGAAAAGGAATTTTGGAAATTTCCTATAAAAGAAATAATTGTTACTTGTTTCCTTCTATTGGATTAAAATCATGTTTATAGAAATCCACGATTTAATGTATTATTGACATCACATTATTGGACCCTTAGTAAGTGTCGAAGTCGACCTCTTGTCTTTACTTCTTCGAGATTAGACGGGATACTTACTGAGTACACGTTGTTTTTGTTCTCATACTACACTTCTGTGCATTTTTATTGCACAGGCTCATGTGTTATTAGTGGCCTGCTGGGCGTAGCAGCACGAATGATAGTGGGACTAGGTGAGTTGCATTATTCGAGGCGGCCCGCAGCTAGTATAGTCCCTTCCAGTATATTGTATTTACTTTCTGTCCACTGTATTCCAGACGGATGTTATATTATATTATTTCTTAGAAATTGCTCATGTACTTGTGACACCGGGTTCTGGGATGGTTTTGAAATATTTTGTATTAATTGCTTATTATTTAATTTGAATTGAAGCGGTTATCTTTTCATTTATAAAATTTAAGGAAAATCTTAATTTTCAAGATTGTTAAAATGAGAACTTCATCAAGTAATTTGGTTGGCTTGCCTGACAGCAGTGTCCGGCGCCATCACGACCCTTAGTGGATTTTGGGTCGTGACAAGCCTGGCCCCCTTAATAGTTTATAATCTCCACTCTTCGCCAAATATGCAAGTGTTGGCTTGTCACAATCTGGTCAAAACCAACAAAAGGTTGCCAGAAGTTAACACAGCCCTCTCTTCATATTAGGGCTATACCAATTTTTTGCTTACACATAAGCACCATAGAACAGTTTAGGAACCCAAAGCCGAACACAATACTAAAAGTATCTACAGATTCTCCATAAAAAGTATTGTAAAATAAATGTGGAGATAATCGTACAGAATGCACGTTCAAGAACAGTATGAGAAGTATATCAACCATCTTTTTACTGGAAAGCAGTACTAGACTTATAACTAACATTTGTCAATTTTGATTAACATATATGCCGTTCAATGAACTGAAACATGACATGGTTGAGAACTATTGACGGTTACACACACTGTGCACCAACAACTATTAAGGTGCATGGTGAAAATTAATGGCACTTTCTTTTAATCAAGTAGCTATTTATTCATCATCGAAGTAGTGATACCTTAATATATGAAGAAGGTAATCAACTAAAGCTGGATCTAAATTTTGCATGTGAAACTTCACCTTTAAGGAGCTACATCCTAAACTAATGCTGAAGGGAATTAAAAGTAAATGGTCAAATGTATGAGCATCCAGAGAAATGGTCTTGAAAAATTTCGATATAGCGAGGAATTTAGCAGGGTATGAGATCTATTAAGGAGAAGTTTGAATCTTTGTGCGTCTCCTTGCCATAAGAAATCCCTTCTCAACTTGTCTAGTTCCTTTTCCACTTTGGAAGGCATGGAGAACAAGGACATAATGCACTTGAAGTAACCGAAAACCAGCAGATTTTAAAGTTTCTGCTGTGCAGCTTGAAGGTCTTGGTGCTTTGGATAATGCAGCTGCTACAGGGCTTGAGGCAGTAATTAAAGATGTTGAAAAACCAGCAGGTGTTATATCTACTGGTAAGGTTTTAAAATCTGGTGTCTATTTGGAACCGGGTGACCCTAAGGTTCACGCAGTTGTGGAGAAGTTACTGGATGTACTCAACACTCCTTCTGAAGTTGTTCAGCGAGCTATCGCTACCTGCCTTTCTCCACTTATGCAAGCAAAGCAGGTTAGTGAAGCGCCTTCTAGAAAAGCTTCTGTATACCATTTAACTGTAACGAGCGCGAATGATTGCCAAAATTCAAAACTGTAATTCTTGAACAATCTGCAGTTATTAAACTCCTGTTATTGCAGTAAAATGTGTTTTCTTTTGTTTACTGCCAGGCTACATAGACTCGATATAACATATATGAGTCAAAAGGATATAATTTGGCTTGGTTACTTTGTCTAAATCCTAAGGAAAGCGTTTACCAAGCAGAACACGCCTACAGGTGCAAAGACACAGCATCAAAAGACGAGGGGTTCAGGTGATCGACGAAATGCTCTACAAACTGTGGCCAGTCCAAACGGATTTGAAATCCTAGAAGATGAGGAGGGTGTTGATATAAACTCATCAACTCTAAATGATCCTAAGTTGTTGCAACAAATAACTTCAGCTACTATCAGTGACAACAACAAGCGAGGCAGTATGTTTTCTTCTAAGAAATTAAGTGTTCGACGTAATGCTTCGGAGAACAATTTACTTGGGATTGAAAGCCTAAAATAAAACCTCACAAATAATTAACAGAAAACAGAAATAAGCAGACAAAATAAAGGTCCAAAAGAGTACTTAAATATCTACAAATCTAAAGAAAAAAACCCGCCATCAATAAAAAGTCTATCTTAAAGAACCCACAAATAATTAATCACAAGAAAACCAATGAAATACACTTACCCAGAACCCAAATTAGTCTATTTAACCCAAGATAAAAACACAAAGTAAGCAGACAAATAAAGGTCCAAAACAGTACATATCAATAAATCTACAGTTATCCAGAAGTCAAATTAGTGTAAACGAAAACCCAAATTAATGAAGCATACCCAAAAATTAAACAAAACAAAATTACTTCTTTTTAGCCCAAGAATCTGAAATTATAAAAAGTTCAAAGCTTTGAGTATAAAACAAAGATTGTATAGAGATACCCAGATGTTGTACACAATAAAAGATTATTTTTTCATCCCTATTAGTAAGAAACTAGAAAAATTGAATCTTAAAGTATAAGAACAAAACTAAAAACTGAAAAAAAAAAACAGAAAAAATTTTGAGCAAAGAAATACTTACCAATAGAGAAAGGGATGCAGATTTGCAATATATGGGTGAGAGTAATCTGACACATGCAGCAGAGAATTGAAATGAATGAATTATGTTAGGGAGGCAATTAAGGTGAAGCTGCAGTGAGAGAAAATAATTGGGGAAAGGACGATGATATTGTACTGGGGGGAAATATTTTCATTAATTCTAATATTTGGGGGAAAATTTTGAGTGAAATTTTATATAAGAAATTTTTAGACTTTTGCCTATAGTTTCCTAACCAAACGTCTTTAGCCTTATTAGAATTGGGGAAAATATTTTATAAAGTGCAATTTTGGTGGGAAATTTTTGGAAAAATATTTTATAAAGAATTTTTATGGTACGCTTGTAAAGTGTTGTATTTAATATGATAATATAACAACTCTTTAAAAACGTAGCAATACACCTAAGAAGCGTGGCCAAAAATTTTATATTTAGGCAACACTTAAAAAATGTTATCTTTATATTTAAAAGGAACGCTTTATAAGTGTTACCTTAAAAGCTGTGGCCGAAGACTATACTCAAAGGCCACGCCTAAAAAGTGTTCCTACAGATACTTTTGACAATACTTTTTAAGCGTTGCCTAAATTAGTGTGACTGTAGGCATAAAATGTTGTAGTGATTATTGTTACTGTTAGAAAAAATAATAATTGAAAACGAAATTGAATAAGGCTTGAGGCATGAGAACGACTTTCCTTAAAGAAGATATTGCCCATATACAAATTGGAAAAATACAAATAATTTTCTTCAGGATACAACAAGTCAAGAATATACTTGCAGATTTGTCTATATCCACTTTGTTGGAAGAACTTCCATTTTATTGAGCAACCATCGGATCTTTTCAAAAAGATATGTTCTTCACAAACAGACGTATCTGTTTATTCAAATATATTTAAAATTTAAATTTCAAATAAAATAGATTTAATTATAAAAATAAATAAAAATATAAATTATTTATTTTAGGTCCGACCCGGCCCGCGCTCAAGCCCCAAGTCCAAGTTCAAGTCTTTGATATATATATGCACACATATAAGAGTATGTGTCCTAAATTAAACACATAAAAGGACAAGGACTTAAAAGGCACCAAAAGCAGTGTAACGACCCGGCCAGTCGTTTTGAGAGCTATAGCCCTGATCCCTTATTTACTGCTTTCCTCGTATCTTTTTCTGTTTATGTGACTTGCCAGGAGGTTTTGTTTTTGGTTTTGGAGTGTTTTGGGACACCTAATCCCTAAATAGAAGCTTAAGCCTTAGGATTTTGGCTGTGGTCGGAACTGTGTGAAGGCGACTCCAAAATGGAGTTTCCTTCCTTCCGTTACCTCTGTTGGGTGATTTTGAACTAAGGGGCATGTCCGGATCGTGTTTTGGAGGTCTGTAGTTGATTTAGGCTTGAAATGGCGAAAGTTGATTTTTTGGAGATTTTGACTGGTAGTGGACTTTTTGATATCGGGGTCGGATTCCCATTCCGGAAGTTGGAGTAGGTCCATAATGTTGAATATGACTTGTGTGCAAAATTTAAGGTCAATCGAGTGTGGTTTGATAGGTTTCGGCATCGGTTGTAGAAATTTGAAGTTTCAAGTTCATTAAGTTTGAATTGGAGGGTGATTCATATTTTTAACGTTGTTTGATATGATTGGAAGGCTCGACTAAGTTCGTATGGTTTTTTAGGACTGGTAGGTATGTTTGGTTGAGGTCCCAGGGGCCTCGGATTGATTTCGGGTGGTTAACGGACCATTTTGGACTTGTGAAAGATGGCAGATTTTTTGGTGTTGCAGTTACTGGTTTCCTTCGCCGCGTTCACGAGAGACGTGTCGCGTTTACGTAAGCCATTTGGGAGGCCATCTGGGTTTGTTCTTCGCTTTCTTGACGTAGTGTTACAACCCATATTCACATACGTTAGTTCATTCCATAAGGTCGTCGATGTAAATCCATGAAGAGATTATCTTTGAGATGATAAGAGATTAATCCTATTGGTCTTAAATGATACAAAGGTGTATAAGGGTGGTTAACAAGTATTAGAAGTTAAACGAATCAAGGATGTTGTCAGCCGTATTTTTGGGTGAACCTAGGGGTGCTTAATACTCTCAAGAGGTCGTATTTTAAGGTATATTAATCATAAAATATTCGTATCATAGTCTTGAAGTCAAACGAGTTATGAAACAAAAGTCGACAAGAGTTGTTGCAACTTAAGTTCATAGTTTTACTTAAACTTTAGGTCAAATGTTATTAAGCTTTTCTCCCAATATACTTGGAATTACGGGGTGATCTACCCACCAAATTGAAGATCTATGAGTCTAGTTTCCAACGCATTAAACCTTTTATCAATACGACATTGGAGTAGAGAGATATTTGCGTTTTCGCGAGACTGCGCCAAGCACCTCTCTATGGGACCCACTTAGGCGGTTTAAGACATTTGGATCTATATAGGACACCTCCAACCCGTTTTAAGTCATTTATTTTCACTATTTTCAGACCTTAGAACCCNCCACTGAATCAAGCTAGAACTCACGCCAAGTATTTCTCCAAGATTGACTTACGTTCAGGGTATCATCAGGTGAGGGTCAAGGAGAAGGATATTCCAAAGACGGCCTTCCGGACAAGATATGGGCACTTTGAGTTCTTGGTGATGTCGTTCGGGCTAACAAATGCCCCAGCAGCTTTTATGGATCTCATGAATACTGTATTCAGGCCCTATCTTGATGTGTTCGTGATCGTATTCATTGATGACATTTTGGTGTATTCTCGTTCGGAGGCTGAACATGTGGGCCACTTGCGGATAGTATTACAGACGCTTCAGGATCATAAGTTATATGCTAAGCTCTCCAAATGTGAATTCTGGCTGAACTCAGTAGCATTCCTTGGCCATGTGATATCTGACGAGGGTATTAGTGTCGACACTCAGAAGATCGATGCAGTAAAGAATTGGCCGAGACCTACAACACCATCAGAAGTCCGCAGCTTCCTGGGGCTAGCAGGATATTATAGGCGATTTGTTGAAGGGTTTTCCTCTATATCGGCACCATTGACTAAGTTAACACAGAAAGCTACTAAATTCCAGTGGTCTGACGCTTGTGAACGAAGTTTTCAAGAATTGAAGAATCGATTGACATCCGCACCAGTGCTCACTCTTCCTGAAGGACTAGAAGGTTATGTGGTATATTGTGATGCGTCAGGTATAGGTTTGGGGTGCGTATTGATGCAACGTGAGAAGGTGATTGCTTATGCATCAAGACAATTGAAGAAGCATGAAAAGAATTATCCAACCCATGATTTGGAATTGGCTGCAGTAATATATGCTTTGAAGATATGGCGGCACTACTTATACGGCGTCCATGTTGACATCTACACAGATCACAAGAGTTTACAACACATCTTCAAGCAGAAAGAGTTGAATTTGAGGCAGCGTAGGTGGCTTGAATTACTGAAAGACTACGACGTCGAGATATTGTATCATCCCGGTAAAGCCAATGTTGTGGCAGACGCTCTCAGCCGTAAGTCAATGGGAAGCTTAGTACATATTGAGGCAGGTAGATGGGGGTTGACTAAAGAGCTTCATCAGCTAGCCAATATGAGAATCAGATTGTTAGACTCTGATGACGGAGGTGTTACTGTACATAATACATCAGAATCATCTTTGGTAGCCGAGGTAAAAGCACGGCAATATGAAGATCCTATCTTAGTACGATTGAGAGAGAGCATTCAGCAGTGTAAAATTACGGCTTTTGAGATCGGAGGAGATGGGGCACTGAGATACCAGGGCCGATTATGTGTGCCTAATGTGGCAGGGTTGCGAGAGAAGATTATGAATGAGATTCATCAATCCCGATATTCCATCCATCCCGGCTCGACAAAGATGTATCATGACATTAAGGAGCAGTATTGGTGGGATAACATGAAGAAGTCTATTGCAGAATTTGTAGCCCAGTGTCCTAATTGTCAACAAGTAAAGATCGAACATCAGAAACCCGGTGGATTGCTTCAGAATATAGAGATTCCGACCTGGAAATGGGAGGTGATTAATATGGACTTCATTATTGGGTTACCTCGCTCTTATCATAAGTTTGACTCCATCTGGGTGATAGTTGATCGACTTACAAAATGTGCCCATTTTCTGCCAGTTAAGACAACTTACACGGCTGAAGATTATGCGAAGTTGTATATCAAGGAGATTGTTAGGCTTCATGGTGTACCAATATCTATTATATCAGACCGAGGAGCTCAATTTACGGCTAACTTTTGGAGGTCTTTTCAGAAGGGTTTAGGCACACAAGTGAATCTCAGCACTGCATTTCATCCACAGACTGACGGACAGGCTGAACGTACCATTCAGACACTTGAAGATATGCTACGAGCATGTGTTCTAGATTTTAAGGGAAATTGGGATGACCATCTTCCACTCATAGAATTTGCCTACAATAATAGCTACCATTCCAGTATTAAAATGGCCCCATACGAGGCACTATACGGGAGGAGATGTAGATCACCAGTTGGATGGTTCGAAGTCGGTGAAACAGAATTATATGGGCCAGATTTGATTCACCAAGCCATTGAGAAGGTGAAAGTGATACAGGAGCGATTGAGGACGGCACAAAGCAGGCAAAAGTCTTATTCTGATGTCCGACGTCGTGATCTGGAGTTTGAGGTTGGTGATTGGGTTTTCCTGAGGATCTCGCCGATGAAGGGTGTTATGCGTTTTGGGAAAAAGGGTAAGCTGAGTCCACGGTATATCGGTCCGTACAAAATTCTTCGACGAATTGGACAGGTTGCTTATGAGTTAGAATTGCCATCCGAATTGGAATTTGTCCATCCAGTATTCCATGTATCTATGTTGAGGAAATGTATTGGAGACCCTTCTCGAGTTGTCCCTATCAAAGATGTACAAGTTACAGAGGATCTATCATATGATGAAGTGCCAGTGGCTATATTAGATCGACAAGTCCGCAAGCTGAGAACAAAAGATGTAGCTTCTGTCAAAGTATTGTGGAGGAACAAGAATATGGAAGAAATGACATGGGAAGCGGAAGAGGAGATGAGTTCTAAATATCCTTACCTATTCCAGAATGAAGATAACAAGGATGCTGGTGGAACGCAGGATACATTAGAAGGTGAAACGGCTCTATGAGGTAAGCAATAACTTGAGAATACTCTTCCTTAATACAAAATGGTGATATGTAGATAATGTACATGTCCATAATGCTTTGTGTAGCCTTGTGAGGCCATACGTTGGGCTTAACTGCTTGCAAGTTTTGCTAGTAACCATTTTATAGGGGAAAATTGACCGGGAATTTCCGTTGGAATCCACGATGATTTGGACTCCCCATAAACCCTTACATTCGAGGACGAATGTTCCTAAGGGGGGGAGGGTGTTACAACCCATATTCACATACGTTAGTTCATGCCATAAGGTCGTCGACGTAAATCCATGAAGAGATTATCTTTGAGATGATAAGAGATTAATCCTATTGGTCTTAAATGATACAAAGGTGTATAAGGGTGGTTAACAAGTATTAGAAGTTAAACGAATCAAGGATGTTGTCAGCCGTATTTTTGGGTAAACCTAGGGGTGCTTAATACTCTCAAGAGGTCGTATTTTAAGGTATATGAATCATAAAATATCCGTATCATAGTCTTGAAGTCAAACGAGTTATGAAACAAAAGTCGACAAGAGTTGTTGCAACTTAAGTTCATAGTTTTACTTAAACTTTAGGTCAAATGTTATTAAGCTTTTCTCCCAATATACTTGGAATTACGGGGTGATCTACCCACCAAATTGAAGATCTATGAGTCTAGTTTCCAACGCATTAAACCTTTTATCAATACGACATTGGAGTAGAGAGATATAGACATTTTTGCGAGACTGCACAAGCTGCTAGGTGACAAGTAGGTGGGTCACCTACTTGGTTAAATGATAGCCCAAAAAGAGGCAATTTCGGGTCAGACAAAGAGCCCATTAAAAGGCTTATCTTCTGCAATATATCCCTCATTATATTTCACAAATAACCAGACCTAAACCCCTGCAAACTTCCTCCCAAAAATTATCCACAAACCCTAATTGATTTTCCCTCTCTTTCAAGTTCAAATTGGGGGTAAACCCTAGAGTTTGAAGAACCAAGATAAGGGCTGAGTTATCCAACAAGTAAGGTGAGTTTACTGCTATCTTTCATACATTTATTCTGCTGTGAATTCATGGTAATTCGTTCTATACATGTAAGAACTCACGGGACGGTGATCGGAAGCCGTGAGTTCGAGTTATTCACTTGTAGCGGACTGTTTTGTGGACTGTTTTGTGTTGCTGTTGGGCTGCGTGTTTTACTACTGTTTTGTGGAGTTTTGGAGGAGGAAGGGTGTGGAGAAACACCATATAGATGTAGGGTTGTGGGCTGGTAGTTCTTCGTAACATTTCCGGGTCGTTTGACACGACTACGGTGGCCGTCGTATGTATGAAGTGATTTGGTTGTGCGTGGACTGTTTTGGGAGGCTCAATATGATTATTATTGATGTTGTTTGGGCTGTTTGGTGATTGTTTGGAATTGTGTGAAGTCATATATATAGGGGAGGTGCTGTCCGTTTCATCGTAAAATAGGTTGTGGTCGATACATAATAGTTATGACGCTTGAATGGTAACTATAGTATCGTTTCTCTTATTGTAGACTAAGGAGTCGTGAAAATTGCATAGCTTGAGATTGGGGCAGTATATACAAGGTATGTGAGGCTATCCCTTTCCTTCCTTTGCACGACTCCGATTGTACATAATGCAATGAACGAGCTTCCAAAGATACTCTACTCTTAGAAGCTAGCAGTACTTACATTGTTTCCCCTCTTATGGAACGATTGATGTTGATGTTACTTCTCTTATTCTTATGTTGTCAATGTTATTGGTACTTCCTGATTCTTATAAGGTTCATGGTGAAGAGTTAGTCCTAATAACGTGTACAGAGGATACCGACCTTACGTCACTCCGAAAGGTTTAGAACGTGAGTTCATGAGTCGAGCATGCATTATATATATGTATCTATTTTACTCTACCGAGCCGCGCTATAGTCGGCCGGGTATGGCACCTATTGTGCAACCACTGATCAGTTGGGTTTTACCGAGCTCCACGTGGCCGGGTACGTTTTTACCGAGCCTATTACGGCCGGGTACGATATGATGATGATGATGCCCACAGAGGCGTATGTTTTAAAAGTTTATGTATATATACATATGTATTACGCATTTCATGTCAGTAGCCTTAGAGGTACCCAGATGTTACAGGTTGTTTATTCTCTATCCCTGCTTACATTACTGTTCGTACTTATGGTTCCCTGCCTTACATACTCAGTACTTTATTCGTACTGACGTCCTTTTATTTGTGGACGCTGCATATCGTGCTGCAGGTCCTGATAGACAGGCAGGCGCAGCTCCCCCACCATAGTAGGCTGTCCAGTTCAGCGGTGATTGGCGAGATCCCTTCTTCGGACTTGCCTTGGTCTTGGTATGCATTTTTGTTATAGATATTATGGGTATGTCGGGGCCCTGTTCCGGCTATGTTGCAACACTTATGTTCCTTTAGAGGCTCATAGACAGGTGTCGACTCATGTATAGTTTGGTAGGCCTTGTCGGCTGGTTTTTGTTGTATAGTCTCTCATGGTAATGTGGTAGCTCGTACCGTATATATAGTTTCTTGATTGTCTAGTCATCCCATGTTATGTATGTTCATGCTATCATATTTTATTGTTGGTTGTCCATGACCCATGTCCACCATTTATATTGATTTCGTCAGCCCTAAAAGATAATAAAGAAGGTTAGATAAAATGTATGTTGGTACTCGGTAAGTATGGCCGGGTGCTAGTCATGGCCCTCCGTTTGGGTCGTGACACGTAGTTCCCGCGTTCGCGAAGATATGGAATATTAAGACTACGCGTTCGCGATATGGAACTCGCATTCGCGTAGAGGGACAGTCAGATGGAGCTCCAGCCAAATTAGCCTACGCATTCGCAACGAGTGTCCTCCGTTCGCGTAGGGTCTGGCTATGTAAGCTCCGCGTTCGCGATTGGTCCATCACGTTCGCGAATGATGTTTTTGGACTGAAGCATTTTTATGCTTCGCGAACGCGAGGATGTGGCCGCGTTCGCGAAGAACGATTCACTTGGTCATCGGATTTATATCTCAAAAATGAGGGTTTGGCCATTTTATCAAAACTAAGTTTTGGAGCTCGGACTTGGACGAGATTTGGAGGTTTTTTCAGAGATATCAATTGGGTAACGATTCTTCACTTGTTTTTGGTTATATCCCACTAATCTATCACTAATTTCACCTTTAATTTTGGATTTGAGTTGGAAAATTGGGAAAAAATGGGAAGAAGTTCTTCAACTAAGATTTTGGGTTTTGTTTCAGATTTTGATATCGCATTTAGATAATTTTGGTACGAGTGAACTCGTGAGTGAATGGGTGTTCATATTTTATGACTTTTATCCGATTCCGAGACGTGGGCCCGAGTAGGCTTTTTGGGGCAATTTTCTAATTTCTTATTTTAGCTTTGATTTCATTAATTAGATTAGTCTCTTATAGTTATATTTAAGGTATATAATTGATTTTGGATAGATTTGGGCCATTCAGAGTCGGATATTCATAGGAAGGGCATTGTTACAGATTCATTTAAGCTTGGTTCGAGGTAAGTGGCTTGCCTAACCTTGTTCGGGGGAACTCTCCTTAGGATTTTATACTGTTGTGATATGTGAGCGCCGTGTACGAGGTGACGAGTGAGTACACGGGCCATTTGTTGTAAAGCCCGACTTTTACTGAATAATAACCTATTTTTTCCTTAATTGAGTTATACTATCATGTGTAGTTATCCTGTTTAGCCTAGAATAGCATGTCTACGTGTCTTAAATGCTTATTTGAACCCTGTGCAGCATGCTTAGTGTGATGACCCGGACGGTCATCTTATGTTTTAGAACCCAATTATGCACTTTTAAGCTTTAAACACCTCATTTTATCCCTCTCGATTTATGTGTGCAGTTCGGACGTGTTTCCAAAAATCTTTTATGTTAAAAACTGATAAAAATATGAAAATTTTGCTTGGAAATCCATTTGAGTTAACTTCGATCAACGTTTTGAGTAAACAGACCCATATTTGTATTTTGGCGGTCCCTGTGGGTCCGTATAGTGATTTGGGACTTGGACGTATGCCCAGAATCGAATTCAGAAGTCCTTATCCCGAGTTATCAGACTTTGTCAAAAATTGAAAGTTAAAGTCTTAATGAAATTGAAATGTTTGACCAATGTTTGACTTTTTGGATATTGGGTCCGTATTTTGGTTCCGAAATCGTGTATAGGTCAAACACCATATTTATGACTTGTCTGTGAAATTTGGTGAGAAACGGAGTTGGTTTGGTGTGATTCGGACGTCAGGTTGTGAAAATAGAAGTTTCAAAGTTTTCTTGAAAATTTCATTTGATTTTGTGTTTAATTCGTAGTTCTAGGTGTTATTTTGGCGATTTTATCATGCAAGCAAGTTTGTATGATATTTTTAGACTTGTGTGCATAGTTGGTTTAGAGCCCCAAGGGCTCGGGTGAGTTTCAGATAGGCTATAGAGTGAAAATTGAACTTAGAGCATTGCTGGTTCTGCAATTTTTGTAACTGGTGTCTGATCTTGCATTTGCGGGGAGCCAGTGTTCGCATTTGCGGACAAGTCTTCGCATTTGCGAAGTGGAGCTGGGACAGGCAGTGGTCCCAATTGCGGATTGGTCAGGGTTCGCATATGCAAACTATTCTTCACATTGGCGGATGAAGCAGAGGTATGATGGTCTTCGCATTTGTGATTGACTCTTCACATTTGCGGGGTTCGCATTTGCGAACCCTAGATAGCAAATGCGACATCTGCAACTGATCACATATGACTTATACTGGATTTTGGTTCATTCTTCAAATTATCAAACTCAACAACCCTAAAGGTGATTTTCCAAAGAATTTTTCTTCCCCAAATCATTAGTAAGTGATTCTAAACTAGTTTCTTTCAATTTTCCACTACTTTTCCTAAGATTTCAAGCTAAAATCTAAAATTTTCATAGTGGAAATTAGGGGTTTTGGGTAGAATTAGGGATTTTAGTAGAATGGGGAATTAGACCTCAAATTGAGGTCAGATTCCAAAATAAATTACATAATCAGGCTCGGGGTGAATGGGTAATCGGATTTTGGTCCCAATTTCGAGTTTGGACCAAGCGAGCCCGGGTGTTGACTTTTGTTGACTTTTTCAATAATGGCCTAAATTGAATTCTTTACAATCGTGGGTAGTTTCTAAGGCTTAATTTGAGTCGTTTGGTTGGTAATTTTCTTGATTCTATTGTTTCAGAGGCATGTTTGAAGGAAAAGTCGTGATTGAGGTTTGAGTTTGGTCATTGGAGCAAGGTAAGTATCGTGGTTAACCTTGACTTGAGGGAATAGGACTTGATTGTCTATTTGTTACATGTTTAGATATTGGGTACAACGTATATGTGAGGTGACGAGTACTTATGCGTTGTTGTCAGGTTAAAGCATGCGGGTGGGACTTGGTTCCTTGTAATTATTGCTTTCTTGATCATGTTATTCATGTTTAGACTAGTATTGTTAAATTGATCGTTCTTATCATGTTTACGGATTTTTGGTAATGATTGAATATTGATTTCAAAGTTGAGGTTGGTATTGTGGAACCAAATGTTGTAGTAAGGCTTGTTCTTATTATTCTATCTTTGGTTGTTATTTGTTCATTGCTTTATGGTAAGGGGGAGTGTTAATGCACAAAAGGTGATGCCGTGCCATATTGTGAGTGATAATGCACGAAGGGTGATGTCGTGCCATATTGAGAGTGTTAATGCACGAAGGGTGATGCCGTGCCATGTTATGAGAGTTAATGCATGAAGGGTGATGCCGTGCTGTTTCTATTGATTTATATTGTGATATTGAGAGTAAAAGCACGAAGGGTGATGCCGTGCACTTTCCTTTATTGTATTTAAACGTTTTCACTAGTTCAAGGCATATTGACTATTCTG
This sequence comes from Nicotiana attenuata, assembly GCF_001879085.1. Lineage (NCBI taxonomy): Eukaryota > Viridiplantae > Streptophyta > Magnoliopsida > Solanales > Solanaceae > Nicotiana > Nicotiana attenuata. The sequence continues at coordinate 131,465 of NW_017671505.1, forward strand.
GTTATCATTTCTGCCGTGATTCTCTTATCTTGTATCCCCCTCAGCATGTCCCTCTCCCGATATTACTTATCTAGCCCTTATTTGTTGTTATTTGTACATATGCTATTATCTGCACAGGTTTATCATGTAGGTGTCATGTCTTAGCCTCGTCACTACTTCGTTGAGGTTAGGCTCGACACTTACGAGTACATGGGGTCGGTTGTACTCATACTACACTCTGCACTTCTTGTGCAGATTTTGGTACCGGCCCTAGCTGATCGTGAGGTTAGTAGCTGGACTTGCTTGTCAGGAGACCCAAGGTAGATCTGCTGGCATCCGCAGACCCTGGAGTCTCTTCCTAGTCTTATTATTTTACTGTTTCTTTTCTTTCGGAATAGTGTGTTTTCTTTCAGACTCTGTTTGTAGTAAATCATAGTAGCTCGTGAGTTGTGACTCCAGATCCTAAATGTATCAGATATTATGGGTTTATGTTATTCCGCAAAGCAGTTTTAGTTTCTGGTTAGCTTAATTGTTCTTGTTATTGAAATTGGCTAAAGTTGGCATTAAGAATCCTCTAACGTTGTCTTGCCTAGTAAGTGAAATGTTAGGCGTTATCATGGTCCTGACAGTGGGAATTGGGTCGTGACACTTAGTGAATTTTCCTATTTTTTTTTACTTATACTTAATCTAAATTGTAGGATTTAGTGTTGTTACCGATATTTCTATTGCCTCGAGCTGTGTATTTACTGTACGACTACCGGACAGTATCCTGGGAGAATTCCCCCAGCATATTTACTTTGGGACTACGTGACGGTATCCTGGGAGATCCCCCTTCACATTTACTTTTAAGACTACGGGGCAGTACCTCGGGAGTTCTCCCAGTACATTTACTTTTGGGACTACGAGACGGTATCTCGGGAGATCCCCGGTTGTTTATTCCTATGTATTGTACTACTATCCTTGCTTTGTTTTCCTTGTTAAATTCCAGTCTTTTATTATACTGTACATTCTCCTGCCTTAATTATTATATACCAGTGGGCCTGACCTGACCTCATCACTACTCGACCGAGGTTAGGCTTGGCACTTGCTGGGTACCGTTGTGGTGTACTCATGCTACTCTTCTATACATGTTTTCGTGTGCAGATCCAGGGACTTCATACCATCCACGTCATCAATGAGCAGCGACAGTTGGAGATTTCAAGGTATATATGCCGCGTCCGCCGACCTCGAAGTCCCCTCTCTATTCTTCCCTATGTCTATTATCTTCTGTACTTCTTTTTGTTAGACTCTGGTGTGTAGAGGTACTTGTTTCCTTCTGTAGTTTGTGACTCATGAAGTTCCGGTTTTGGGAAAACTATGTATTATTGAGGAGTTGATTATTGTACATGCCAAGCGGCATGGTTATCCGTTATGTTATTATTGTTTAGTTAGTTGTGAGTTTTTACTTCTATTCTTGTTATTTCCGTAATTGATTAGGCTTACCTAGTCATAGAGACTAGGTGCCGTCACGACGTCTTAACGGAGGGGACATTGGATCGTGACAAGTGGCCTTTCACCACCGATGTGGGACAAGTCCCACTTGCTTTCCAACTTCTATAGCAAATTATCCTTCAATCCCCCACTAGTTTGTTATATTTCTCATAATATCATGCATATTGGAGAGTATCTTATTTTGATTTGAACTTTCCATTAGTGTAAATATCTTAAAGTTTTGATGAAGTTATTGGTACCTTAAAGGTTTGAACTACAACTCCTTGTGTAAAAACCGAAAATATCACACGCACAACATTATACAGTGGCTAAGAAAATCCAGTATTTGCTTTAGCACGTTTATGGCCATGTGCTCATCGTGACTTTATGAATATTTACAAGATCAACCCCTTAAACCTTGCTTGAAGCAACACCACTTCAATATTCATATAGGTGAAATTAGTTACAATGTCCCTGTTACTACAGACATTTACTGATTTCATTAAGATTTAATTCAACCTCTTCGTGTAACAGTTTGCACCACGAAGTTTATTATTTTGCCCTATTTATTTCAGACATTTAACAAATTCTTGACTCCTCCCATAACAATATGTAATACATTTGAATTAAGGCTCCAAAAGGAGATAAATGCTTAAGCAACAGAAAACAACTTGTTATTACCTCATTGAACTTATTTTGTTAGAGTGTATACTAACTCAAAGTTGGGTTCTTGTTGCTTGTATTTAGTTCAGAGGTTTTAGCCCAATTCCTTCACAAGTTTGTTGTACTACATTTCTTGCCAATGGTTTGGTAAGTAGATCTGTCAAATTCTTATTTGATCTCACATACATAATAGTTATAGTCCCATTTGTGACTAATTCTCTTATATAAGCGTGACTCAGGCTTATATGTCTTGATTTTCCATTATATATCTTATTGTGAGCCACACACATGGTAGTCTCACTATCACAAAATACATAAATGGCTGGCATAGGTTGTGGCCACAACTTTATATCTAATAACATGTTTCTCAACCATTCTGCTTCTTTCCCAATAGCTGATAATGCTATGGATTCAGATTCCATAGTAGAATGAGAAATACAAGTTTGTTTCTTGTATGCCCAACTAATGGCACCACCTCCCTAAGTAAATATCCATCCTGAAGTGGATTTATTATCATTAAAACTAGTAATCCAACTTGCATCAGAATATCCTTCTAAAATAGTGGGAAAACCATTATAGCAAATGCCCAAATATTTTGTGTATTTTAAATATCCAAGTACTCTAGTTATTGCTTTCCAGTGATCATTACTTGGATAACTAGTAAACCTTGAAAGTTTACAAACAACAAATGCTATATCAGCTCTTGTACAATGCATTGCATACATCATACTACCTATGACACTTGCATACTCTAATTGGGCTATTGCTCTTCCAGTATTTTTAGTTAGCTTGATACTAGAGTCATAAGGAGTATTAAACTCCTTTATGCCTAAATGACTGAACTTAGCAAAGATTTTATCAATATAATGCCATTGTAATAAAGTCATTCTTTTGTTCTCTCTTTTCACATTTATGCCTAGAATAGTATCTACTTCAGTTAAGTCTTTCATCTTAAAAACTAAAGTTAGATACTTCTTGGTTTCAGTAATACCATGCATATTTGTACCAAATATTAGTATGTCATCAACATATAGACAAATGATAACTCCATATTCTTTTGTGAACTTGGAGTAAATACATTTTTCAGCATGATTATGTATGAATCCATTTGATAGTACAACACTATCAAACCTTTCATGCCATTGTGTAGGTGCTTGTTTCAAACCATAGAGAGACTTTATCAACTTACATACTTTCTTCTCATTTCCTGGAAGAACAAAACCTTCAGGTTGTTGCATATAAATCTCTTCACTAAATTTTTCGTTTAAAAAGGCCATTTCAACATCCATTTAATGCACATACAAGTTATATATAGAAGACAACGATAAAAGCACTCTAATAGATGTTATTCTTGCTACAGGAGCATATGTATCAAAATAGTCTATGCCTTCTTTTTGAGTGAAAACATTTGCTACTAATCTTGCTTTGAAGGTTTGGATAGAACCGTCTGTATTATACTTCCTCCGAAAGACCCATTTGCAACATATGGGTTTTGATCCAATTGGAAGATCAACTAAACCCCAAGTATTGTTGTACATTATTGAATCCATTTCATCATTAATAGCCTCTTTCCAGAAGGCAGCATCTCTAGAAGCCATAGCTTCTTGAAATGTCTTCAGGTCTTCTTCCACATTTAATAAGATAGGAATTTGATTACAGACATTTTTCTATCTCCTTCCACTACAGGAAATCGACCTTTTTGTGGCAACTAATGTCGCCACAAATGGTAAGAAAGTCGCCACTACATGTTTTTAGCAGCGACTTTGGGCTCGCTCCAAGTACTGCCGTTCTTAATATTTATTGTGGCAACTCACTGGAGTCGCCACAGATACTACACAATTTGTTGCAACTAAGATCGCCTCAAAAACATGTTTCACAAAATTGAATTTAGGTGGGTCGCTACTGAATGATGACTTATAGTGGCGACTATAGTCGCTAGAAAAGGCATTTTTAAGCAGCTACTTTTGTCCGTGCATATCTTAAATCATGCTTTTCACAAGTTCGTGGCGATCTTCTTGTTGCCACAGAAGGGTTATGTTTTTGTGGCAGCTGAGGTCGCCACTAAAGACTCTTATTTTTTAAAAAAAAATTTAATAATGCAATGGACAATAGTATTCCTACAAATTTTCCAGTAGCATTATCATTATAATGAATACCACAGATACTCTCAGATAAAATTGTACAGAAAATTTTCATTACCAAGTAGTCTGCAACAAAGTACATTACACTCTCAGATAAGCACATACACAATGAAAAAAAGAACAACAAATGTGTTTGAACTCCTACTTATTGAATAACCTTATCCTCTACTATTTAAGAAAAATGCAAAAGACCAAATCTTCAAACTATTCCAATATCTTCAAGTTACTGGAATGTCTTCAAGCTACTCCTTGAGCAACTTCATTTCCCCATTGTTGAAGTACTATCTCCTTGCTGAAGTACTATCTCCTTGTTGAAGTACTATCTCCTTGCTATTAAAACAAAGAATAACAGTAACGTATGCCTGCATATTAAAAGGGATGATCCTATGTTAAGTAATAAAGGAAAGCATACAAAAAGGAAAGGTCTACAACAACCATAGAGAACTATGGCAAATGAATGTCTTTCAAGAAATTTAGGACAATAACGAACCCAGTGTACTCCCATAAATGGGTCTGGGGAGGGTGATGTGTACGCAGGCCTTACCCCTACCTCATAAAGATAGGGAGGCTGTTTCCGATAGACCCTCGGCTCTGGCACAATGGGGAGGTTCTTAAAGTCTTCTGTAAATAAACTAAACAGAAAAAAGTCAAACAACAAAATTGATCTACATACCAGGTAATATTGAAATGGACCCCCTCCCACAGTTATATCATGAACATAATCTAAATTGATTACACAAATATAAAATCATTTCAAAGAATGTAGCTACCAAAAATAAATAATAGCACAGATTTTGAGGCATAGAAGAAATAGATGTTAGATACCTCACATATTCCTTACCCCTAGTTCTTGGAAGAAGACAATCCGCCAATGAGCTATGGTTACACCACTGTCCATACGAACAGCATTCCCAGGATTAACATCAGACAAACAAGAATGCTCACAGAACCTAGAGGAATGAGTAATATTAAGTTTTGAACGTAAAATTGTTTGTGTAGCCAAAAGATCCAGAAACATATTCAGTTATATCTAGTAGAAGGAATATTGATCACATCCCTTCTAAGTATTATCATTAATTGATGTATCTCACAGCAATTAGTATATCCTTCATCAGAATACAAAGCAAATAATTCTTATCTCAAGCTATAAACTCTATACTATCTAGTCAGCAATGGAACCTTTATCCGGTGATCAAAAACAGAGTAAGCAGGATATTTAAGCTAAATTTTACCGTGCGTAAAGAAACTTCCCATGATGCTTTCCCATGAATCTGGTTTGTTAAGTATTTCTCTGTAATAAGAATTTTATGTAGAAAAGAGAAATCTACGAGTATCTTCTCTTTGGTTTAAGACCTGAAATCATGACAATAGTATTAGTATTGATATGATCTGTCCTTCTATTCAAATATGTAAAGCAAAAAGGTCATAGACAGACATGAGCTCAGAGTAGATAATAAGGCATATGCAGCTCATATTGCATTGATATAGTCATTTCATTAGAAGGTATTTTATGAAATTCAACCATTTCAAAGCTTAGAAATTAGTTCTAGCACTTGATCCAAAAAGCTAACGAAAAACTATCTAGTACCCAATCAGTATTTTGATTAGGTTCTGCTCTACAAGCAACAAGAATAGGCACTCCTCCTGGCCTAACAACTTTTCTATAACTATGCTGATGAATGGTATCAACTCTGAATACAGATACAAAAGTGAAACACATGGTAATTAATAAAATCCAGAAGGAAAGAAAGGAAATCACATGTCAACCTATATCAAAACTCATCCAAGTCATTAAAAATTTGAAAAGTCTTAACTCTGTCATAAGGAAAGGAAAATTTTGAATTTCTGTTTAATGAAAGACTTAATAAACTTAGGACAAAGAGAAAAATCATATTTTGGGAAGTTACTAACAAAATGTCATCTTTTACTTGAGACAAGGTCAAAAATTATATTCTTAATAATGATCTAGAACTGTTATCACCTGGCATTTGCCCCTCCATTTCTTAAATGTACAAAATAAATTCACAATTATACAGTTTTAAAATGAACTTTGACTGCATATCACTCTCTTTCAAATCATTAACTTATGCCAAGATATTCAAATCAAGGAGTAATTTTCTGTTAAAACTTTGTACTTTGTCAAGCATATGAAAAGGAAAACACTCATGGTGAGGCAAGAAAAATTAAAGTACATTTCCACCCAAATACAATAGACTAAGAGCTAACGCAAAATTTAGTAAAGCACCCAACTAGAAGAACAAAAGCAAGGTTGAACATACGATAGCTTGCAATTTCAGCATTTTAGTCACTTGGGAAGCTGATATGGCAGACAAGGTTTCGAACTCTTTAGACTATTAAAAAGAAAAACAAAAATATAGAAAGCACTTATCTTTAGTTCATTCTGCAAATTTTGCAATAATTTGTTTCCTATCTGAAACGAATCACATCTATAAGAAAATATTGCTCGATTTACCAGATTTAAAGTTCACATTTTAAAAAAAAAACGAGAAGAAGAATCAATACCAGCTGTAATAAAGGGAGCCTCAAACAAACCAAGGCATTTCCTAACTTATTCTATAATATAATTTAATGGTGGAATATTGCTTACGGTAAACACTGATGGTATCAACATCTGCTTCTTAAAATCAGGCACTATCTGCTCAATCTCGGTAATCATTAGCGATGGTCGGTATAATTGAACATTAGGTAAACATTTTCATGCGTAGAATTTACTATAATCCTTTTACGAAATGTGTAATTGGAAATACCATATGCACATCCAATGGACTATCTGTTATGGGGCACAATGAACAAACAACATTTCAATTAAGCATCAACCTTCTCTAGTAAGCCATTTCAATTTAAGCAGAAACCAACTTATGTTCCAACACAAAAATATTGTAATTTACTTTAGAAATCAAAATAGAGATCTCCGGTTTACTTAACAGAGAGTGAGCCGTTATACCACCAACCTACCCCAAAAATTAAGAAGCAAAATAATTAGCTACAAGAAACAAATTGAAAGGAACTCCATTTCTTCGGAAAGTGACATCGAAAGGCCACTCATACATATGCTTTGCCAAGAAAATACCGTCTCTTACCCAGTGTGAAAAATCTCAAATGTACTCCATAATTGCCAATTACTCCTTACAATCTTCATCTAGTCCCACTCTCGCCATTTTGTATTTAGGTTAAGAAAATAGCAAAAACTTTTAGAGAGGGCCTTTTTTTTTCCTATAGAGTCAAAGTGGCAAGACGTCAAAAAACAAGAAGGCAAAGAAGAAATAGAATAGAAGAATGTATTTATATTTGCACGAACTTAGATTCACAGTTAAAACAGAGCCAAAGATAAGAAATCTAATAAGGAAGAGAGAGAGGAACCGATGAAAATATTTACCGATAGCGGAATTGTCAATGATTTCGCTGGGTCACAGCAAAGGGATAGAGGATCCAAAATTTCGCAGCCGATGTTGAGAAGTGTATTCTAGAAAATGATTTTGGGGGGTGTTTGCTCTCGTTTGTCTAGGGTTTATTTTTTGACCTTTCATTTTAGTTTTAAAACCAAAAGAAATAGTGGCGATTTTGCTGCCACAATAGATGGGTGTAGTTAGAGGCAGCTACGAGGTCGCTACAACTACCTCATATTAGTGGCGACAATTCATCTGTCGCCACAAAAGAGTCTTTAGCCCAAATTTAATTTTTTAGGTGAGGAAAAATTTTGATTTTAGTTGCACCTATTTGTGGCGGCTCTGTTTTTATCGCCACTAATATGTTACTTAATGTGGCAACTATCAAGGTCGCCACTAAAACCCTTAGTATTGTAGCAACTTCTTTCGTCGCCACTAAAAGTTGCCACTGAAAATCGTATTTCTTGTAGTGTTCAACAAGAAAGATTAAGGACTGTGAAGAGATAAAAATCAGAACCAAGACATTTTTTTCTTTCTTATTCTTTGACTCTTTCTTGGTTCTATTTGTATATTGTCACTTTTTATTTACTTGTAGTAATTTCAGAATGTGACAATCTCTATGCATTATTACCACTTTCATTTGGTTCAGTCATTTCCTCATCAACAGTGTTATCTAAAAATTTATTTTCAATAAATTCAACATGAATAGATTCTATTATAACATTAGATTTTAGATCCAACAATCTGTATGCCTTTGAATTTTATGCATATCTAACAAAAATACTTTTAATTCCTCTAGGACATAGTTTTGTTCTTTGGTGATCATGAACTCTATAGAATGATATACACCCCCACACTTTAAAATAATCTAAATTAGATTTTCTATTATTCCAAAGTTCATCTGGTGAAACATGTAAGCCCTTTGAAGGTACACTATTTAATATGTGACAAGTTGTTAAAAGTGCATCACCCCATAAATTATGTGGTAAATGTGCATTTATTAACATAGCATTAATCATATCAACTAAAGTTCTATTTTTTCTTTCAGCCAAACCATTTTGTTGTGGTGTATAAGGAGCACTTGTTTGATGTATCAAACCATTCTCTTTGCAAAACTTATTCAATTCAGAGGAAAAATATTCTCCACCTCTATCACTACGAGGAATCTTAGTTTTAGTATTTTTTTTATTTTTCACAACAGATTTATATTCTTTAAACTTCTGAAATGCTCATCTTTAAGCAAGTAAACATATGTGAATCTAGATTAATTATCTATAAAAGTAATAAAAAATTTTTTGCCACATCTGGTTAACATTCCATTTAGTTCACATATATCAGAATGTACTAAGTATAACAATTCACTAAATCTTTCAGTTTTACGAAAAAGGTTTCTTAGTCATTTTTGCTTGTATACATATTTCACATTTTTTCACATGATCATGCTTGCAAGAAATATAGCCGTTTTTGGACATATAATTTAACAAACCAAAATTCAAGTGTCCTAATCTAGCATGCCATAAAGAAGAATTAGACTTAACAATATAAGCAGAAACATAGTTTATTGCATTAATACTAAGCTTGAGCATGCCATCATAGGTATAGACCTTTCCAACAAATAAACTATTCTTAAATACTATTACATGATTAGATTCTATGACTATCTTGAAGCCTCTCTTAGATAGCAAACTAGCAGACATCAAGTTCTTCTTCATATCGGGAACATGGTACACATTCATGTCGGGAACATGGAACACTTTTAGAAATGTTAGCTTTTTCCTAGAAGTGAAATTAATCTCAACACTTCCTTTTCCTGCAACATCTGCAGTCATATGATTTCCATGAGAACCTTCTATGGTTCCTTCACTTTTGTATAAGTTTTGAACATATTCTTCTCATAACAGACATGAACGGTGGCACCCGAATCCAACCACCAGTCTTGACTCTTAACAGCAACAACAACCATGTTTTATTCTGTAACCATATTACATGGTACTACAGAAACCATTGCAACTAAGCCTTGTGAACAACTTTTAACTGTGTTTGCTTTTGCTTTCTCAAAATTTTCCGGGTTTCCAGAATTTCTATGGTTAAAGTTAATTCTTGCTTTCTTAAACCTGCAGTCACAGATCTTGTGGCCTTTATTTCCACAATGATAAAATTTCAAATAATTCCTCTTTTTAAATTGAGGCTTATTGGAAACTTTCAGATTTTGGTTTCCATCTCCTTTATTATTCTGACTAACATTATTAACTATGGAACTCGAAGGTTGCATAAAAGCATCACGAATACGAGTCTCACTTTTAATTTGAATGTGAGTTCGAAACTATTCCACAGTCAATTTCTCAGAAGAATGCATGATTTTCTTTCTATAGTCATTCCAAGAACAAGGCAGTTTAGAAAGTATAGCACTTATTTGAAGTGCATCAGGAATTTTAACATCAAGATCAGTTAGTTTTGAAACTAAGATTTTCAATTCATGAATCTGATCCATAATGGGCTTTGTATCCACCATTTTAAATTCAAAGTATTGCAAAGACAAAGATTTATCAATACCTCGTTTTTCGTTTTCATAAGTAGTCTGCAACGCCATCCAGATTTCTCGTGGAGACGTCAAATTTTGATACCGATCATAGAGACGATCTGTTAATGTATTCAGAATATGTCCCCGGTAGAGCAGTTCATCATCTTCACGTTTATTTCTCTTTGCTTTCACATCTTCAGAATCCTCTAGAGTGGGGTCTTGTAACGATCTGACTGGTCATTTTGCTTTTTAGAACCCCGTTCCCTTAAATAAGACTTTCTATGCGCGCTTTTACTAATTTATGACTTGCATGGATGGATAGTTCGAGATTTGGAAGGGTTCGTGTTGAAATCAGAACACTTGGTTCCTTATGTTGGCCTTAAAAGGCTAAGTTTGACTTCGATCAACATTTTGAGAAAACAGCCTTGGAATCAGGATTTGATGCTTCCAATAGGTTTGTATGATGATTTCGGACTTGGGCGTACATTAGGATCGGGTTTTGGATGACCCGGGAGCATTTCGGCGCCTAATAGTGAAAGTTGGTTCTTTGAAGGTTTTTGAAGTTCTTTAAATTTGGTTTGGAGTAGGTTTTGGCTATATCGAGGTCCAAATGGAATTCCTAGACTGGGAATAGTTCCATAATGTCATTTAATACTTTTACGCAAAAGTTGGTGTCAATCCGAATGGTCTAAGTATGATTCGAAGTGTTCAGAGCGATTTAGAAACTTGAAGATCAAAGTTTGATCCAATTTGGTTTTGGGGTGTGATTCTTGGTTTTGTTGTTGTTTTACGCATTTTGAGAGTTCGAGCAGGTCCGTATTATAATTACGGACTTGTTGGTGTAGTTGGACGGGGTCCTGGGGGGCTTGGGTGTGTTTCGGACTGCCTGGAGCTAAATTTGAGAAACCAAATTTTCCAGTTCTGGTTTCCTTCTTCGGGAACACGGGAGGGCCATTGCGTTCGCGAAGAAAGATTTGGGGTAGTGGGCAAATTGCCCTTCCCGTTCGTGTTCAGGCTCACGCGTTCGCAAAGCCATGAGATCCTAGGCCTTCGTGTTCGCGAACCCCACTCGCGTTCGCGTAGGGGAAATGGGGTCGGGGAGGGCCAGTGGACTTTGCTCTTTGCGTTCGCGAAAGAGCTGTCGCATTCGCGATGCTCAATCAGCGTAGGCCTTCGCGAACATGAGGCTTCTTCCGCGTTCGCGAAGAAGGCCATCACAGCTGGGCAGAAGCTTGTTTTAAATACGGGACTTAGGCATTTTTCTCTCATTTTTCACACACTTGGGTGATTTTAGAGCTTCAAAAAGGGAGATTTAAACCTAGCTATTGAGGGTAAGTAATTCCTACCTAATGTGAGTTTAATACATAGATTATGGGCAGATTTTAACATGTAAATTGTGGAATTCATGGGTTAGATGAAAAACCTAGGTTTTTGATAAAAATGAGATTTAACCACGATATTTGTTGTGGAATTTGGTAAAAAATCATATATTTGAGTTCATGAGGATATGGGCAGAAACTTTCTTTGAAAATTTTCGGAATCCCGGGCATGTGGGCTCGGGGGTGAATTTTAGGAACCTTACATTTAGGGTTGGTTAATCACTTAAATAGTTGTAATATGAACTTTTGAACATGTATTGATTAGTTTATACATTATTTAAATAGTTTTGGATTGTTTGGCACCGTTTTGAGGGTTTGAGCATAATCTTGGACTGGAAAGTAGGCTTTGAGGCGAGGTAAGTCTCTTTTCTAACCTTGTAAGAGGGAATTAATCCCATAGGTGAATTATAACTAATATGTGCTCATATGTGTGGGGGCTACGTACGTACGAGGTGACGAGAGTCCGTACGTAGCTACTAAATATGCTATTGTCCGGGTAGTCTAGGACCCATACCATGCTATATTTGAAATGTTTGCAACCCTTCTTGTTAATTTAATTGCTTAACTCATATTGGGAGTTGATAAAGGAATTGTAAAAGGTTAAATGCACTTACTTGAAGTTGTGAATGGAACACTTGACTATAAATGAGAATTTGTATTTTATTTAAATTATTCTCTATTTGTGGAGCTGGCCGAACGCCTCGGTAGTAGATAGATGCATCTACGGTTCGTGCCGTTCGACCCTCGGCAGTGTACGATTTAAATATTATGTTGGATTGTACCGTACGACCTCTAACTTGCGCATGATAAATCTTTGGAACTATCCATAATTGATATTGCTTAAATGCCTTGAGATACAAACTATTAAGTGATGAAACTAGACTTAGGACTTAATATTTGCGAAAGAAGAATTTACTATTTTCCGTTTTTGAGCTTTCAATATTATTCATGAAATCCATGCTTAGTATATAATTTTGATATATCATTGTTAGCCCATAGTAAGTGTCAAAGTCGACCCCTCGTCATTCCTTCTTCGAGGTTAGACTAGATACTTACTGGGTACATGTTGTTTATGTACTCACGCTAAACTTCTGCACTTAATTGTGTATGATTTGAGGCAGGTACATCCGGCTACCAGTTCGGCGCACATATTTGATCCCCGCTACGAGGCTACACGGTGAGTTGCCCTTCCGAGCCGTTCTGCAGCAGCCGGAGTCTTTCTTTTGTTTATTTTTTCTGTCTATTGCATTTCAGATAGTAGATTAGAAATCTTTTATGTATTCTAGTAGTAGCCCATATACTTGTGACACCGGGTCTTGGCACACACTAGTAGACTTATGATTTTGGATTGTATTTCTATGGTTATGTCTGCATTTAGCTACTTTCGTTTTTATTGCCTTAAATCCGTTATCCATTGAATCCTTTAAATTAAGGAAAATTAGTTGCTTGAAAAACTTATTAAAAATGGAAATCACTAGATTATTCACTATTGGCTTGCCTATCAATGGTGCTGGGCGCCATCACGGCCTAAGCTAGAATTGGGTCGTGACAACATGGTATCAAAGCTCTAGGTTCACGTATGTCTCACAAGTTATGGGCAAACCTAATAGAGTCTTGCGGATTGGTGTGGAGACGTCCATACTTATCTTCTAGAGGCTATACGGTGTTAGGAAACTGCTCCTTTTTCATCTCCTATCGTGCAGTTGATGGTGTACTAAGTTTCTTTCTCTTATTCTATCACAGATGGTGAGAACCCGTACGGCCGATGTTTCAGACCCGGGAGGAGCTGCTCCCCTTGTTGCTAGGGGCCAAGGCAGAGGCCGAGGGAGGGAACCAGCCCGATGTAGGGGACGAGGATGCCCCAGAGTTGTTCGAGTTGCACCACCAGCAAATCTAGTGGAGGATCCTGTCATTGAGGAGCAAGGCGAGGTGCCCGAAGCGGAGCCAGCCCTGGTCGATTTCATGTCAGCACTTGGCTTTCTGGAAGTCATGGGCCGTATGTTGCGATTCATGGATACTATGACCCAGGTTGGTTTATTTCCAGCAGACCCAACCATATCTGAGGTGGGAGGGGGAGCACAGACCCCTATTGCTCAGGCTCCTGGGCATGCAACTGCTGTATATCAGACCCTGGGCGAACTACCCGTGGGCGGGGCCCATCCAGTAGCAGCAGTCGTACCTGAGCCTAGACCAACTGCAGCTGGTGATCACATAAGCTATTGGACAGATAGACTAGGCTACACCCTCCTGTCTTTGGAGGTGAGCGACATGAGGTTCCCCAGGACTTCATTGATCTGTGCAGGGACAAACTGCACAACATGAGGATATTGGAGTCCCATGGGGTGGATTTCACTACTTTTCAGTTGGAGGGTAGGGCCCGTAGATGGTGGCTGTCTTATCTTTTTGGCTGACCAGTAGGTTCTCCTCCCATAACTTGGGACCAATTCACACGCCTATTCTTGGATAGGTATATTCCACCCTCTCAGAGGGACGAGTTGCGGTTTCTGTTTGAGCACCTTCAGAAGGGTCATCTGTCTGTGATAGATTATGAGGCAAGATTCTCTGAGTTGTCTCGCCATCCACTGATGATACTTCCTACTAAGGCGGAGCGAGTGCGGAGGTTTGTTGCGGGGTTGCACTCAGGTTTCAGGCTATTATGGCCCGGGAGGTTGAGATGGGTACTTCTTATTAGCTAGTTGTGGAGATAGCTCGGAGGATTGAGGGCTACCGTCAGAGGGGTAGAGAGCAGATGCAGTGGAACAAGAGGTCTCGTTTATCTGGGGAGTTTAAAGGTCCCCCGGCTGGGGGCAAAGGTCAGTTTGGGAGGGGTCAGCCTAGCAGGCCCACATATCCAGCACAACTACCTCCTTGGGGTGCTCCGGTGTGACCCTATTTCACCACCATTCCAGAGAGTTCTTACCGCCCACCAGCAATTTAGGGTTCATCTAGTGGGTACTCGGGTCATCAGGGTTCTTCCAATGCTTACTTCAATGCCATGCCAGAGAGTTTATACGGCCCACCAACTGTTCTGGGTTCTTCTAGTGGGTATTCAGGCTATCAGGGTCAGACTTCAGGGTAGCAGATCACCACACCGAGAGATTGTTTTGAGTGCGGAGATCTCAATCATGTGCGGAGATTCTGTCCCAGGCTTCGGGGCAAGGCACTACAGCAGGGCCAGCCGCCAATGATTACAACACCAGCTGTCCGGCCGCTCAGAGGCGGAGGGCAGACGGATAGGGGATGTCCTAGAGGTGGAGGCTAGGCAGGGGGAGGTCAGCCAACTACCATTCAGTTAGGCGGAGGCCAGCCAGCCATCGCTCCAGCCAGATTTTATACCTTTCCGACCAAACCAGATGTAGTGGCTTCAGATGCCATGATCACATGTATTATTTCTGTCTGCGGTAGGGATGCTTCGGTATTATTTGATCCAGAGTCCACCTATTCATATGTGTCATCTTTGTTTGCTCATTTCCTGGATATTCCTTGTAAGTCTTTGGGCACTCCTGTTTATGTGTTCACTACTGTGGGAGATTCTATCATTGTGGATCGGCTATCAGTCCTGTGTGGTTACATTCAGTGGTTATGGGACTAGATCGGACCTTCCGTTGCTTGATATGACCGGCTTTGAGGTCATCCCGGGCATGGACTGGCTATCCCCATATCATGCCATCCTTGATTGCCATGCCAAGACTGTTACTCTGGCGATGCCAGAGTTGCTGAGATTGGAGTGGAAGGGTTCATCTGTCAGTACATCTAGTCGGGTCATCTCTTTTCTGAAGGCTTGATACATGGTCGAGATGTGTTGTTTGGTTTATCTAGCTTATGTTCGGGATACTACCGTGGAGACTTCGACGATTAATTCAGTGGCAGTAGTCCGGGAATTCGCTGATGTATTTCCTTCTGACCTTCCAGGTATGCCACCATATCGTGATATCTATTTTTGTATTGACTTGGCTCCAGGTACCCAGCCTATGTCTATCGCACGTACTGTATGGCTCCGAAAGAGTTGAAGGAGTTGATGGAGCAGCTTGAGGAGTTGCTAGCAAAGAGGTTCGTCAGGCGAAGTGTGTCACCTTGGGGTGCACCATTCTTATTTGTGAAGAAGAAAGATGGGACCATGCGGATGTGCATTAATTACCGCCAGTTGAACAAAGTTACCATTAAGAACATGTACCCGTTGCCGCGTATTGATGATTTGTTTGACCAATTGCAGGGTGCTAGGGTGTTCTATAAGATCGACTTGAGATTAGGGTACCATCAGTTGAAGATTGGGGACTCGGATGTCCTGAAGACTGCTTTCCATACTAGATATGGCCATTATGTGTTTCTAGTGATGTCCTTCGGCTTGACTAACGCCCCAACGACATTTATGGATTTGATGAACAAGGTTTTCAGTCCTTATATTGATTCGTTTGTCATTGTCTTCATTGATGACATTTTGATCTACTCGCGTAGCATGGAGGAGCACAAGCAGCACTTGAGAGGGGTACTTCAGACCTTGCGGGAACAGAAGTTATATGCTAAGTTCTCCAAGTGTGAGTTTTGGCTAGATTCTGTGGCATTCTTGGGGCATGTTGTATCAGGCAAAGGTATCAAGGTGGATCCCAAGAAGATTGAGGCAGAGTTGGCCTCGTCCCACTTCGGTGACCGAGATCAGGAGCTTCTTGGGGTTACCAGGGTATTATCGCCGATTTGTGGAGGGCTTCTCATCCATTGCAGCACCTTTGACTAGATTGACTCAGAAGGGTGCTCCGTTCCGTTGGTCCAATGATTGTGAGGCGAGCTTTCGAAAGCTCAAGACAACTTTGACTACAACACCAGTTCTAGTGTTGCCTTCCTGTTCGGGGATGTATACTATGTATTGCTACGCTTCACGCATCGGTTTGGGATGTGTATTAATGCATGAGGGGAGAGTTATTGCATATGCTTCATGTCAGCTAAAGATCCATGAGAAAAATTACCCTTTGCACGATCTAGAGTTAGCCGCGAATGTTCATGCTTTGAAGATCTGGAGGCATTATCTTTATTGGGTGTCCTATGAGGTTTACACTGATTATCTCGGCTTGCAGCATTTGTTCAAGCAAAGGGATCTCAATTTGAGGCAGTGCAGATGGCTTGAGTTACTGAAGGATTATGACATCACCATTCTTTATCATCTGAGCAAGGCAAATGTAGTCGCGGATGCCTTGAGCAGAAAGGCAAAGAGTATGGGTAGCTTGGCATTCATTTCAGCACAGGAGAGACCATTAGCTTTGGACATTCAATCCTTGGCTAACAGACTTGTGAGGTGGGATATTTCAGATCCCAGCTGAGTTTTTGCATGCATCGTTGCCCAGTCTTCGCTATTGGAGCAGATCAAGGCTCGATAGTTTGATGATCTGCATTTGATGGTTCGTAAAGAGACGGTACTACAGGGTGGTGCCAAGGAGGTTTCTATCAACGAGGATGGTGTTTTGCGACTCTAGGGTCATCTATGTGTTCCTAATGTCGATGGCTTGAGAGGGTTCTAGAGGAGGCACACAGTTCTCAGTATTCCATTCATCCAAGTGCTAAGAAGATTTATCGCGACCTGAGACAACATTTCTGGTGGCGGCGGATGAAGAAATACATAGTTGAGAATGTATCTAGGTGTCTACATTGCCAGCAAGTTAAGTATGAGCACCAGAGGCTAGGTGGCCTACTCCAGCAGATGACTAAACCAGAGTGGAAATAGGAGTGCATTACTATGGACTTCGTAGTTAGGTTGTCGCGGACCTTACAGAAGTTTGATGCATTTTGGTTATTGTTGACTGGTTGACCAAGTCGGCACACTTCATTCCAGTTGTGACTACGTATACTTCAGAGAGGTTGGCCTAGATTTATATTCAGGAGATAGTCCGGTTGCATGGTGTGCCTGTTTCCATCATATCAAATAGAGGCACTCAGTTCACTTCGTATTTCTGGAGAGCCGTACAGAGTGAGTTGGGGACCCGTGTAGAACTCAGCACTGCCTTTCATCCACAGACCGACAGGTAGTCAAAGCGGACAATTCAGATCTTGGAGGACATGCTTAGAGCATGTATGATTGACTTTGGAGGGTAGTGGGATCGATTCTTACCTCTGGCTGAGTTTGCTTACAACAACAGTTATCAGTCCAGCATCGTGATGGCTCCATTTGAGGCTTTATATGGTCGGCGATGTCGTTCTCCCATCGGGTGGTTTGAGCCCGATGAGGATAAGTTATATGGTACTAATTTGGTAGAGGATGCCTTGGAAAAGGTAAAGTTGATTCAGGAGCGGCTTCGCACAGCACAGTCTAGACAGAAGAGTTACGCGGATCGGAAGGCGCGTGATTTATGAGATTCGGGAAGAATGGCAAGCTAAGCCCAAGGTTTATAGGCCCCTGTGCACAGTTTAAATATTATGTTGGATCGGCCGTACGACCTCGGCATAACTTGCGCATGATAAATCCTTGGAACTATCCATAATTGATATTACTTAAATGCCTTGAGATACAAACTGTTAAACGATGAAACTAGACTTGGGACTTAATATTTGCGAAAGAAGAATTTACTATTTTTTGTTATTGAGCTTTCACTATTGTTCATGAAATCCATGCTTAGTATATAATTTTAATATATCAGTGTTAGCCCATAGTAAGTGTCAAAGTCAACCCCTCGTCACTCCTTTTTCGAGTTTAGATCGGATACTTACTGGGTACATGTTGTTTATGTACTCACGCTAAACTTCTTCACTTAATTGTGCAGGATCTGAAGCAGGTTGTAATGACCCGGTCAGTCGTTCTGAGAGTTATAGCCCCATTTCCCCCATTTCTATTTCTTTATGTGTTGTTCAGCTGTGTTGAGTTGTATCGAGTTGGTAGGTTTGGGTTTGAAGTAGTTTGGAGTGAAATGATCACTTAGTCTCTTAGTTAGAAAGCTAAGTTAGAAAAGACAATCGGAAGTCGACTTATAAGTAATCGAATTTTGATTTGGATTTTTAAGATTCGGTTAGCTTTGTTGGGTGATTTTAGACTTAGGAGTGTGTTCGGAATTTAATTTGGAGGTCCGTGGTAGAATTAGGCTTGAATTGGAGAAAGTTAGAAATTTGGCGATTTTGGTCGGCAGCGAAAAATTAGGTATTGGGGTCGGAATGGAATTCCGGAAGTTGGAGTAGGTTTGTAGTGTCATTTGTGACGTGTGTGCAAAATTTGAGGTCATTCGGACGTGGTTTGATAGGTTTCGGCATCGTTGGCGAGTTTTGGAAGTTTAGAAGTTCTTAGGCTTGAATCTGAGGCTGATTTGGTTTTTTGGTGTTGTTTTGGGTGTTCCGAAGGTTCGACTAAGTTTGGGTAGTGATATATGACTTGTTGGAATTTTTGGTTGAGGTCCCGAGGGCCTCGGGTGAGTTTCGGATAGGTTTGGATTGTGTTGCGCTCGTTTTTCTTATGTTTCGACGCCGTTTTTTCAAGCATAAATGATATCATATTGAACAAATGAGCTCTGATTTCTTTTTCGATTGAAGCATTGGATCCGTATCATAATTACGGGCCCGTAGCAAAAAGAATCGTCGAATTTGGACATCATATGAGGATTTTATGGTCATTTTATTAAGAATTAGGTTGCCAGATTTTTCAGATTAATTACGAAATTGCCACTGACGGCGTATTTAAAAATCTGCATTATTTGCAAATATTGAAACCAACATATCTCCTTCATTATAGTTCAAATTGAGTGATTCAAAAGCCTAACTTGACTAAAATTTCACAAGAAATCCATTGGAGGCATAAAAAGCGAGTTTTGGGATTGTTTGGCACGAGAAACGAGGCAAAATAGCTGGCAAAAAAATATATAAAACAAGGGTTTGTTCATTTGGTCATATTTTGAGTTGGAGAGCTCGGATTTGGGCGATTTTGTAGGCGATTTTAACCATAGGGATTGGGGTAAGCGTTCTCTACTCGGTTTTGGTTATATTTCATGAATCCACCTTCATTTTTGGAATTTGATTGAAGATTTCAAAGTGAAATTGAGAGAGTTAGGGCTTGAGTTTTGGAAAGTTTTAGGTAGGGATTTTAGGGACCAAACGGAGTTCGATTTTGATAAATTTTATATGGTTAGACTCGGGAGAGGACGAGGGTTTTGATTCTGCCATTATTGACTGATTCTGAGATGTGGGCCCAGGGGCCGAGTTTTGGCCGATTTCAGATTTTCGGTATATTTTGTAGTTTTTATTGTGGAATTCTATTCTTTAGCACATGTTGATGGTATTAATATTATTATGGTTAGATTCGGAGCTTTTGGAGACCGAGTCCAGAGACGAGGGCATCCCGGAGTAGGATTTTACGCTGTTGAGGTAAGTAACAGTTTTAACTTTGGCTTTGAGGGTATAAACCCGGAGAATTTGATATCATGTGATTGTTTGGAGGTGATACCCACGCTGGGTGACCGGCGTGTGGGTGTATACCTCGAGGTATTGAGACTTGGTCCGTCCCGTGAGGCCTTATGGCCATCATCTGTGTTTACGCAGTTACTTGTTGTCGAATTTGTCTGCCTTCATGTTAGAGATCATGCTTAGGGTTTATTCATGCTCACATTAATTACTCATTCATAGAAATTATTGTACACGTTTACATCAGTCTCTATTATTTGCTAATATGATGTGATACTTGACATGGGATGTGTCCCCTTATTTGTTAATAATGGTGAGGCTAGTGAGGTACATGATTGAGTAAGGCCGATGGCCTGGTTGTGAGGTTATTAATACCATAGTGCGTGAGTTGTATGCGTAGCACGTGAGTTGACCGTGCGGGTCTAGGTATTGATACCATAGCGCGTGAGTTGACCGTGCGGATCCAGGTATTGATATGATGGCACATGAGTTGTCCGTGGTTAGTGCTTGGGCTTTGGGAGCCCCTCCGGAGTCTGTACACACCCCCAATGAGCTCACAGTGTTGAGTGTTTTGAGTGTGTTGAGTGCTGAGTGCGAGTGATGAGTGATGGAGTGACACTGCTGTGAGGTTGTATTTATTTGTGTTGTTGCTGCATTTATCTATTAAATTCCTTTGTGGCATTTACTGAGTTATGGAATTTACTTGTTTATTTCTATTTATTTTTAAATTGTGAAATTAAATAATTGGACTGTTTACTTAGCTCGTCACTATTGATAAGTTCCTTGGTTATTTCTATTACTACTGAGTCAGTTGTACTCATACTACACCTTGCACTTTATGTGCGATCCAGGTGAGTTAGAGCGCGACGATCATTGAGCTCAGGCCGGCTATCTATGGAGATTGCAAGGTAGCTGTTAGTGTCCGCAGGACCTTGTTACTCCTCTTGTCGTATCTTCTTTTTGACAGTTAGACAGTTTATATATCATAGTTTATAGTTTTAGACACTCATGACTTAGTGACACCTCGATGTTTGAGGCTCGTTTTCGTATTTTATATTGATTATATTCAGAGTTTATTTAGTGTGAGAAATTTAAATGTTGAAAATGTTTTATTAAATTCTTATAATCGCTTTAGTAGTAATATTTTGGGAAGTAGGCTTGCCTTATAACACGATAGGCGCCATCACGACCTGGATTGGATTTTGGGTCGTGACACAGGTACATCTAGCTACCAGTCCGGTGCGCATATTTGATCCTCGTTACGAGGCTACACGATGAGCTGCCCTACCGAGCCGTTCTGCAGCAGCGGGAGTCTTTCTTTTGTTTATTTGTTCTGTCTATTCCATTTCAGAAAGTAGATTAGAAATCTTTTGTATATTCTACTAGTAGCACATATACTTATGACACCGGATCTTGGCACACACTAGTAGACTTATGATTTTGGGTTGTATTTCTACGGTTATGGCTGCATTTAGCTACTTTCGTTTTGATTACTTTAAATCCGTTATCCATTGAATCCATTAAATTAAGGAAAATTAGGTGTTAGAAAAACTTATTAAAAATGGAAATCACTAGATTGTTTACTGTTGGCTTCCTTAGCAATGGTGCTGGGTGCCATCACGGCCTAAGCTAGAATTGGATCGTGACAGGTCTGGCAGCGCAGGCAATTGCAGATCAAGTACATAAAATATTTTAAAAGCAGTCACTAGGAATATCATCTTGTCCTTCCAGGGAGTAAAGTTTGATCCATCAAAACGGTCGAGTTTGATGATCTCTTTTGGATTATCAACAGCGGACAGAATGTTCTCCAAAGCAGATTATCTTCTTTAAGATTGTTAGAAAAAATAATAATTGAAAACAAAATTGAATATGTGACGACCCAAAAAGGTCATCACTTGTATTCCTACTCACTCTGTTATTTCTGAGGCCGTGAAAACCTCACTTGGGGGTTGCCTCGAATTTGTGTGCGCAGTCCGGGCGCGTAACCGGAACGTTTAAATATGAATTTGTGAGAAAGAAAATAAAATTTTGATATTTTAATTGATTAAGTTTGACTTCGGTCAACATTTTGGGCAAACGGACCCGGACTCGTGATTCGACAGTCCCGGAGTGTCCGTAGGAAAATATGAGACTTGGGGGTGTGCCCGGAATCAAATTCCGAGGTCCCGGGTCCCAGGAATGAATTTTTACGTGAAATTGTTTTCTGAAAATAATTAAAGAATTGGAAAGTGTTATTTGTTTAGAAGACTGTGCTGTTGGGCTCGTATTTTGGTTCTGACGCCCGACACAAGTCTTAAATATGAGTTAAGCAATTGCTGTGAAGTTTGGTTAGACTTGGACGTCATTTGACGTGTTTTGAGCTAGAAGCATTAAGGTTTGATGTTTCATGGCAATTGGAAGGAAATCATGGGTCTTGAGGCCTAATTCGATGTTGTTTTGGCGATTTGATCGCACGGATGACTCCGTAGGATGTTTTTGGAGTTATGTGCATGTTTGGTTTGGAGCCTCGAGGGCTCGAGTGAGCTTTGAGTGGGTCCTGGGAGGGGACTTAGACTTAAAAGTATCAGAAATTTGCAGGTCTAGGTGTTGCAGGCCCCCAGCGCGGCTGTGGTCATTTCCGCGCGGTCCGCGCTGGAAACCGCGCGGCCGCGGTGCATTTCTGCGCGGTCCGCGTGGCTAGGTTCAGAGGGCCAGTAGTCCTAGGTCGCCCAGCGCGGCCGCGTGCCATATCAGCGCGGTCCGCGCTAGGAGATTCAGAGAGTGGGAATTTTGGTCCATTCCTCCAGCGCGGTCGCGCACCAAATCAGTGCGGTCCACGCTTGGTAGGTTCAGAGAGTCGTTTTCCCTCCCTTCCTCGGTGCGGCCGCGGGGCATTTTTGTGCGGTCCGCGCCGGGTCGTCAGTACAGTATATAAAGTCGGGATTTTTCAGTCATTTTTCACTTTTTCAAAACCCAAAACATAAGAGGCGATTTTCCAAACGATTCTTCTTCTTCAAAACGATTCGTAAGTGAATTCTAACTTATTTTCTTTACTCCTTAACATCTTTAAACATAATTCAACTTCAAAACAAATATTTTAATGGGGAAATTTGGGAATTTAGGGTAGAACCTAGGTTTTCTAAACTTGGGGGTTTTGGACCTCAATTTGAGGTCCAATTCCAAAATAACTCACATATCTGAGTTCATGGGGGAATGGGTAATCGGGTTTTGGTTCGAACCTCGGGTTTTGACCACGTGGGCCCGGGGGCTTTTTGGGAATTTTGAGTAAAACTTTGGGAAATTCATTTTTCATGCATTCAAATTGATTTGATTAGCAGTTGTTGATACATTCAAGTAATTTGTGATTAGATTCGAGCGGTTTGGTGGTGAATTCGAGGGGTAAAGCTGTACTAGAGGATTGAGTTGAGTTTGGAGCATTCGAGGTAAGTGTTTGATCTAATTTTGGCTTGAAGGAATAGGATTAGAGTGTCATTATTTGCTAATTGCTAAATGATCGAGTACGGTGTATAGGCATGGTGACGAGTATCTATACACCGGTGTCTAGCATGACCGTGGGTCCTTGTATGTACTTATCCTGATATTGTTATGACTCTTCCATGTTAATTGATGTATTCTATGCAATGTGAAGAGTAAGAGAACTAATTACGAATTGTAAATTCTTTGGAGCGTTGGCTCGAATGACACGAAGACTATGGAGTAAGAAATGAAAGAAATAGAAAGTGATATGAATAATCCCTTGCCGGGATGGTTTGAGTACATTGATTATCTCCCTTGCCGGGACATTTCTTATTATTTGTTTATCCCCTCGCCCCGTTTGGTTGTGATTACTGTTTGGGTGAGGAAGAGTGATAATGCACGAAGGGTCATTCCGTGCCATGTCTTGATTATATATGCACGAAGGGTCATTCCGTGCCATGTTTTGATTATATATGCACGAAGGGTCATTCCGTGCCATGTTTTGATTACATTTGCACGAAGGGTCATTCCGTGCCATGTTTTGATTATATTTGCACGAAGNTATTAGACTTCCGCATTTTGGGTTTTCAGTTATTTATGTTTTAAAAGACTTCCGCATTTATTTAAAGACTCGTTATTTTATTATTGTTATGTTGTTATCCAAAAATGTTTAAATGTTTGGCTTGCCTATCTCCGTCAGTAGGCACCATCACGACTCCCGATGGTGGAAAATCCTGGTCGTGACAAGTTGGTATCAGAGCTCTAGGTTACATAGGTCTCGCTACTCACGGACAAACTTGGTAGCGTCTGAGGGATCGGTACGGAGACGTCTGTATTTATCCCCTAGAGGCTACAGAGTTAGGAAAAGTTTCACTTTTGCTCTTTCCCGTCGTGCGATTCTGTTTCTCAAATACTGATTGTCTTTCTACTCTGTTCTTTCGCAGATGGCGAGAACACGTGCTTCCTCTTCTACCGCGCAGCAGCCCGAGCTCCCAGTAGCAGCTCCTGCGAGGGGTAGAGGCCGAGGCCGTGCCAGAGGCCGAGGCCGTGCCAGAGCTCAGCTCTGAGCAGCAGTCCCAGCGGTGGAGCCTCATGTTGATTATGATGAGGAGACTCCAGCCCCAGCAACTCCGGTGGGCCTAGCTCAGGTCCCAGAGGGGTTCATAGCCGCCCCAGTTCTTCAGGACGCTCTGGTCAGATTGGTAGGCTTTGTGGAGAGCGTCACTAGAGCGGGTTTGCTTCCAGTAGCACCAGCCACTTCTCAGGCTGGAGGAGGGGTTCAGACTCCTGCTACACGTACCCCGGAGCAGGTAGCTCCCCAGGCTCAGGTTCCAGTGGTTCAGTCAGCTGTGGCAGTTCAGCCGGGTATTGTGACTCCGACCGGCGATGGAGCGGCTATGTCTTCGGATGCTTTGTGGAGACTTGATAGGTTCTCCAAGCTCTTCACCACCACATTCAGCGGTGCTTCTTTAGAGGATCCATAGGATTTCTTATTCAGCTGCCATGAGATCCTTAGGACTATGGGTATTGTGGAGACCAATGGGGTCGACTTCGCCACCTTTCGGCTTGCAGAATCCGCTAAGACTTGGTGGAGGGACTATTGCTTATCTAGACCAGCAGGGTCGCCAGCATTGACATGGGATTAGTTTGCAGAGTTATTTTTGGAGAAGTTTCTCCTAGTTACTCAGCGAGAGGCTCTCCGCAGGCAGTTCGAGCGCCTCCAGCAGGGCACTATGACAGTCACACAGTATGAGACTCGGTTCATTGATTTGGCACGCCATGCTATTGTTATACTCCCCACATAGCGAGAGAGGGTACGGAGGTTTATTGATGGATTAATTCAGCCGATCCGTCTCCAGATGGCTATGGGAGCTGGTAGTAAGATTTCTTTTCAGGAGGTGGCCAATGCGGCCCGTAGAGTGGAGATGGCTCTTGCACGAGGAGGTGGTCAGGTGTCGGATAAGAGGCCTCGTCATTCTGGTAGGTTCAGTGGTACCTCGTCTGGAGGTAGGGATTCTTATGGTAGAGGCCATTCACCGAGACCCTTTCAATCAGCACTCCAGGTTTCTCATGGTGCTCCAGGCGGTGGTGGTTCTCAGCAGCATTATTCTGATCAGCAGCCCATCAGTGCACCGCCACTTCAGAGTTTCCGGGGAGGACATTCAGGTCGACAGGGTCGGCAGTCTCAGCAGCCGAGGGCTTGTTATGGTTGTGGTGACCCGAGTCACATTGTTAGATTTTGCCCTCGAGCCTCGGGTAGTTCTCAGCAGCAGGGTCCTCGTCCTATGATTCAGGCACGAGGTGATACACAGCTTACCCAGCCAGCTAGAGGCGGGGGTAGGGATCATAGAGGTAGAGGTAGAGACCGTAAAGGTGGAGCTCGGACCGGCAGAGGTAGGGGTCAGCCAGTAGCGGATCGTCCCAGAGACATGGTTCAGGGAGGTGGGGCCCAGCCCCGGTGTTATGCTTTGCCAGCCAGGCCAGAGGCTACGTCTTCAGATGCTGTTATTACAGGTACTATTCTGGTCTGTGATAGGGATGCCTCGGTGCTATTTGACCGTGGGTCTACGTATTCATATGTGCCGTCCTATTTTGCACCCTACCTGGCTATGCCTAGTGATGCTTTGGGTATCCCTATTTATGTATCTACACCGGTGGGTGATTCTACAGTGGTCGACCGAGTTCATCATTCCTGTGTGGTAGTGTTTGAGGGTCTTGATACCCGTGTTGATTTATTGCTTTTAGACATGGTAGATTTCGACGTTATATTAAGGATGGATTGGTTGTCCCCGTATCATGCTATCTTTGATTGTCACGCCAAGACCGTGACCTTGGCCTTGCCAGACTTGCCCCGATTGGAGTGGAGAAGGACCCCAGGTCATGCCACCCGCAGTGTTATTTCATATGTGAAGGCTCGACGCATGGTCGAGAAGGGGTGTTTAGCTTATCTGGCATATGTTCGCGATTCCAGCACGGAGGTTCCTTCTATTGACTCTGTTCCTATTGTTCGGGAGTTCCCTGAGGTTTTCCCTTCAGACCTGCCGGGTATGCCGCCCGATAGGGATATTGATTTCTGTATTGATCTGGCCCGAGGCACGCAGCCCATTTCTATTCGGCCGTATCGTATGGCCCCGCCAGAGTTGAAGGAGTTAAAGGACCAGTTGCAAGACTTGCTAGAGAAGGGTTTTATCAGGCCTAGTGTTTCTCCTTGGGGTGCACCGGTGTTATTTGGGAAGGAGAAGGATGGGTCGCTGAGGATGTGCATTGATTACCGGCAATTGAACAAGGTGACGATAAAGAACAAGTTTCCACTGTCGAGGATTGATGATTTGTTTGACCAGCTTCAGGGTGCGAAGGTGTTTTCAAAGATAGACTTGAGATCCGGCTACCATCAGCTGAGGATTAGGGCGTCTGATGTCCCTAAGACAGCTTTCCGCACTCGGTACGGGCATTATGAGTTTTTGGTCATGTCATTTGGGTTGACCAATGCCCCAGCCGCATTTATAGAGTTGATGAACCGAGTGTTCAGACCTTACTTGGACCTGTTCGTGATAGTCTTTATTGATGATATTCTACTGTACTCCCGCAGCCAGGAAGAGCACGAGCAGCACCTCAGAGTGGTTCTTCAGACTCTGAAGGATAGTCAGTTATACGCTAACTTCTCGAAGTGTGAGTTCTGGTTGAGTTCGGTTGCATTTCTGGGTCATGTCGTATCAGCAGAGGGTATCCAGGTGGACCCGAAGAAGATTGAGGCAGTGAAGAACTGTCCTCGACCAGCATCAGCTACTGAGATTCGGAGTTTCTTGGGGTTAGCAGATTATTACCGTCGGTTCGTAGAGGGATTTTCATCCATAGCAGCCCCGATGACCAGATTGACCCAGAAGGGTGCCCAGTTCAGATGGTCGGACGAGTGTGAGGCGAGCTTTCAGAAGCTCAAGACAGCTCTGACTACGGCACCGATATTGGTTTTGCCCACAGGCTCAGGGCCTTATATAGTTTATTGTGATGCTTCTCGTATTGGACTTGGTGCAGTATTGATGCAGGATGGCAGGGTCATTACTTATGCTTCGAGGCAGTTGAAGATCCACGAGAAGAATTATCCGGTTCATGATCTAGAGTTGGCAGCCATAGTTCATGCTTTGAAGTTTTGGAGGCATTACCTATACGGTGTGACGTGTGAGGTGTACACCGACCACAAGAGTCTTCAGTACTTGTTCAAGCAAAAAGAGTTGAATCTGAGGCAGAGGAGGTGGTTGGAGTTGCTGAAGGATTATGATGTTACTATCTTATACCACCCGGGTAAGGCCAATGTGGTGGCCGACGCATTGAGTAGGAAGTCCGCCAGTATGGGTAGTCTTGCTTATATTCCAGTCAGCCAGAGACCGCTTGCTTTGGATATTCAGGCCTTGGCCAATCGATTTGTGAGGTTGGACATTTCTGAGCCTAGCAGAGTGTTAGCTTGTACGGTCGCTCGTTCTTCATTATTGGAGCGTATCCGTGATTGGCAGTTTGATGATCCTCATTTGTGTGTCCTGAGAGACACGGTGTAGCGTGGAGGTGCCACGAAGGTGACCTTAGATGATGATGGTGTTTTGAGATTGCAGGGGCGAGTTTGTGTGCCCAATGTAGATGGGATTCGAGAGTTGATCTTAGCGGAGGCCCATAGTTCTCGGTATTCTATTCACCCGGGCGCCGCGAAGATGTATCAGGACTTG
The DNA here is from genome assembly GCF_001879085.1 of Nicotiana attenuata. Classification (NCBI taxonomy): domain Eukaryota; kingdom Viridiplantae; phylum Streptophyta; class Magnoliopsida; order Solanales; family Solanaceae; genus Nicotiana; species Nicotiana attenuata. The sequence continues at coordinate 159,563 of NW_017671505.1, forward strand.
CGACAGCATTATTGGTGGCGCAGGATGAAGGAGGATATTGTCGCATATATGGCTCGATGTTTGAACTGTCAGCAGGTTAAGTATGAGCATCAGAGGCCTGGTGGTTTGTTTCAGAGGATTGAGCTCCCCGAGTGGAAGTGGGAGAGGATTACCATGGATTTTGTTACTGGACTCCCGATGACTCGGAAGAAGTTTGATGCTATTTGGGTCATTGTTGATAGGCTGACCAAGTCAGCGCATTTTATTCCGGTTGCAACCACTTATTCATCGGAGAGGTTAGCTGAGATCTGCATCCGAGAGATTGTTCGCCTTCATGGGGTACCGGTATCTATCATTTCGGACCGGGGTACGCAGTTTACCTCGCGCTTCTGGAGAGCAGTTCAGCGAGAGTTGGGCACACGGGTGGAGTTGAGCACAACGTTCCACCCTCAGACGGACGGCCAGTCCGAGAGGACTATTCAGATATTGGAGGATATGCTCCGAGCCTGTGTCATTGATTTTGGAGGCTCGTGGGACCAGTTTTTGCCTTTAGCAGAGTTCGCCTACAACAACAGCTACTAGTCCAGCATTCAGATGGCTCCATATGAGGCATTGTATGGTAGGCGATGTCGGTCTCCGGTTGGGTGGTTTGAGCCGGGAGAGGCTCGGTTATTGGGTACAGATTTAGTTCAGGAGGCCTTAGATAAGGTCAAGATCATTCAGGAGAGGCTTCGTTCAGCTCAGTCTAGGCAGAAGAGTTATGCGGACCGTAAGGTTCGAGATGTAGCTTTCATGATTGGTGAGCGGGTATTGCTCCGAGTGTCGCCTATGAAGGGCGTGATGAGATTTGGGAAGAAGGGCAAGCTTAGCCCTAGGTACATTTGCCCGTTTGAGATTCTTGATCGAGTGGGTGAGGTGGCTTATAAACTTGCGTTGCCACCTAGCTTATCAGTCGTGCAACCAGTCTTCCATGTATCTATGCTTCGTAGGTATCACGGTGATCCTACCCATGTGTTAGACTTCAGTACTGTCCAGTTGGACAAGGACTTATCATATGAGGAGGAGCCGGTAGCTATTCTAGACCGGCAGGTTCGTCAGTTGAGGTCTAAGAGTTTTCCTTCTGTTCGTGTTCAGTGGAGAGGAGTCCGAGTCTGATATGCGGAGCCGTTATCCCCATCTTTTTCCTGACTCATGTACTTCTTTCTCTTGTCCGTTCGAGGAAGAACGGTTGTTTTAGAGGTGGAGAATGTGACGACCCAAAGGGGTCATCACCTGTATTCCTACTCACTCTGTATTTCTGAGGCCGTGAAAACCTCACTTAGGGGTTGCCTCGAATTTGTGTGCGCAGTCCGGGCGCGTAGCCGGAACGTTTAAATATGAATTTGTGAGAAAGAAAATAAAATTTTGATGTTTTAATTGATTAAGTTTGACTTCGGTCAACATTTTGGGCAAACGGACCCGGACTCGTGATTTGACAGTCCCGGAGTGTCTGTAGGAAAATATGAGACTTGGGGGTGTGCCCGGAATCAAATTCCGAGGTCCCGGGTCCCAGGAATGAATTTTTACGTGAAATTGATTTCTGAAAATAATTAAAGAATTGGAAAGTGTTATTTGTTTAGACGACTGTGCTGTTGGGCTCGTATTTTGGTTCCGACGCCCGGCACAAGTCTTAAATATGAGTTAAGCAATTGCTGTGAAGTTTCGTTAGACTTGGACGTCATTTGACGTGTAATGAGCTAGAAGCAATAAGGTTTGATGTTTCATGGCAATTGGAAGGAAATCATGGGTCTTGAGGCCTAATTCGATGTTGTTTTGGCGATTTGATTGCACGGATGAGTCCATAGGATGTTTTTGGAGTTATGTGCATATTTGGTTTGGAGCCCCGAGGGCTCGGATGAGTTTTGAGTGGGTCCCGGGAGGGGTCTTAGACTTAAAAGTATCAGAAATTTGCAGGTCCAGGTGTTGCAGGCCCCCAGCGTGGCCGCGGTCATTTCCGTGCGGTCCGCACTGGAAACCGCGCGGCCGCGGTGCATTTCTGCGCGGTCCGTGTAGCTAGGTTCAGAGGGCCAGTAGTCCTAGGTCGCTCAGCGCGGCCGCGTGCCATATCAGCGCGGTTCGCGCTGGGAGATTCAGAGAGTGGGAATTTTGGTCCATTCCTCCAGCGCGGCCGCGCACCAAATCAGTGCGGTCCGCGCTGGGTAGGTTCAGAGAGTCGTTTTACCTCCCTTCCTCGGCGCGGCCGCGGGGCATTTTTGTGCGGTCCACGCCGGGTCGTCAGTACAGTATATAAAGTCGGGATTTTTAGTCATTTTTCACTTTTTCAAAACCCAAAACATAAGAGGCGATTTTCCAAACGATTTTTCTTCTTCAAAACGATTGGTAAATGAATTCTAACTTATTTTCTTTACTCCTTAACATCTTTAAACATAATTTAAACTTCAAAACAAAGATTTTAATGGGGAAATTTGGGAATTTAGGGTAGAACCTAGGTTTTCTAAACTTAGGAGTTTTGGACCTCAATTTGAGGTCCGATTCCAAAATAACTCACATATCTGAGTTCATGGGGGAATGGGTAATCGGGTTTTGGTTCGAACCTCGGGTTTTTACCACGTGGGCCCGGGGGCATTTTGGGAATTTTGAGTAAAACCTTGGAAAATTCATTTTTCATGCATTCAAATTGATTCGATTAGCAATTGTTGATACATTCAAGTAATTTGTGATTAGATTCGAGCGGTTTGGTGGTGAATTCGAGGGGTAAAGCTATACTAGAGGATTGAGTTGAGTTTGGAGCATTCGAGGTAAGTGTTTGATCTAATTTTGGCTTGAAGGAATAGGATTAGAGTGTCATTATTTGCTAATTGCTAAATGATCGAGTACGGTGTATAGGCATGGTGACAAGTATCTATACACCGGTATCTAGCATGACCGTGGGTCCTTGTATGTATTTATCCTGATATTGTTATGACTCTTCCATGTTAATTGATGTATTCTATGCAATGTGAAGAGTAAGAGAACTAATTACGAATTGTAAATTATTTGGAGCGTTGACTCGAATGACACGAAGACTATGGAGTAAGAAATGAAAGAAATAGAAAGTGATATGAATAATCCCTTGCCGGGATGGTTTGAATACATTGATTATCTCCCTTGCCAGGACATTTTTTATTATTTGTTTATCCCCTCGCCCCGCGTTGTGATTACTGTTTGGGTGAGGAAGAGTGATTATGCACGAAGGGTCATTCCGTGCCATGTTTTGATTATATATGCACGAAGGGTCATTCCGTGCCATGTTTTGATTATATGTGCACGAAGGGTCATTCCGTGCCATGTTTTGATTATATATGAACGAAGGGTCATTCCGTGCCATGTTTTGATTACATTTGCACGAAGGATCATTCCGTGCCATGTTTTGATTATATTTGCACGAAGGATCATTCCGTGCCATGATATGAGAGTTACGTGAGGGAAAGCACGAAGGGTGATGCCGTGCACTTTATTTGATTGCTTTTGGTGAGAATGAGAGTAAAAGCACGAAGGTTGATGCCGTGCAACTGTTGATTTTCCTGCTCTCATTAATTATTGTTATTGCCTTGTTCTTATTTAAATTGTTGACTTTATATCTGAACTGTACTCCCCCATAGTATGCTTCCCTCCCTCGTAACTGTTTAATTTCTATACCCTTTCCTTGTATTGCACGTATATACATTGAACTGCACAGGTTGACTTGGTAGTCCTGTCTAGCCTCGTCACTACTTCGCCGGGGTTAGGCCAGGCACTTACCAGCATATGGGGTCGGTTGTGCTGATGCTACACTTCTGTGCTCTTTTGCACAGATCACGGTACTGGAGCAGCTTTTGGACCACAGCAGTAGGATATCGATCGGGAGCTGACTTCAGTCCAGGGACTTACGAGGTAGGCTAGCTGACGTTCGCAGGCCGGAGTCCCTTTCTATGTTTCAGTTTGTTTCCATTGTACCGAGACAGACATTTATGTATTTCTATTCAGACTTGTTTGTAGCACTCTTTAGTAGTTCGTGAGATAGCGACTCCAGTCTTGGGTAGTGAAATATTAGACTTCCGCATTTTTTTTTGGGTTTTCAGTTATTTATGTTTTAAAAGACTTCTGCATTTATTTAAAGACTTGTTATTTGTTATTGTTATGTTGTATCCGAAAATGTTTAAATGTTTGGCTTGCCTAGCTCCAACAGTAGGCGCCATCATGACTCCCGACGGTGGGAAATCCGGGTCGTGGCAGAATAAGGCTTGAGGCGTTAGAACGACTTTCCTTAAAGAAAATACTGCCCATATACAAATTGAGAAAATACAAACAATCTTCTTTAGGATACAACAAGCCAAGAATATGCTTGCAGATTTTTCTATATCCACTTTGTTGGAAGAACTTCTATTTATAGAGTAACCATCGGAACCTTTCAAAAAGATATGTTCTTTCACAAATAGACGCATCTGTTTATTCAAATATATTTAAAATTTAAATTTCAAATAAAATAGATTTTAATTGTAGAAATAAATAAAAATATAAATTATTTATTTTAGGTCCGACCCGGCCCGCGCCCAAGCCCCAAGTCCAAGTCTTTGATATATATATATATATATATATATGTATATACATGTATGTATGTATGTATGTATGTATGTGTGTGTGTGTATGTGTTCTAAATTAAACACATAAAAGGACAAGGACTTAAAATGCACCAAAAGTGACCTTTCACCACCGATGTGGGACAAGTCCCACTTGTTTCCAACTTCTATAACGAACTATCCTTAAGTTACTCCCTCGATCTCATTTTAAGTGATATGTTGGAAATACTAGAGTTAAAATTGAGAGTAGGCTAAAATATGTAATACCTGCTTATTTATTTTAATTTTAAAAAGGGAAAACGGTCAATTTTGCGCATGAATAATTGATAATACACAACTTTGTAATATGTTTCGTTCATGGTCCAGAATTGTGCCTGCTGTTAACACTTTTGCCCCTCATTGGTGGACATCTAGTCTTAGGTCAATAAAACAAGAGAATATGATAAAATTGTCCTACTCCGAATAATTTAAGAGCAAAATTGCCTTTTTAAAAAAGAAACGATTTCCACAAAGTAAAATATTAAATTCCTCTCCGGCAACAAGAAAAAGGTAAAAGTTCAGCAGAAAATCTGAAAATAAAAATTAGAAATAGCTAGATTTATAACTGGTAATTGAAAAATAGCCAAGTTTCAAAAGTAATCGAAATTTAGTCACTTTTCATGTAAAGATATAATCTGAACATAATCACCCCTAAAAATTCGGAAATATTTCAGCATAATATGCTGGAGTTCAAATTTTTTACATATGATACTCCAGTATAAAATGCTGGAATTTCATAATATGCTAGAGTTCAAACATAATATGCAAGAAGTTTAAATGTAGAAGCTCCATAATCCACCGTATTATGCTGAAACTTTTGGTTTTCAGCAAAACAATGACTATTGTAATGACTTTACAAATATTGGCTATTTTTCGATTACCGATCCGAAAACTGACTAGGACATGGTATTTTCATAGAAAATCTTGGTAGATCCCTATAGTGAAAAAAAAGAGAGACTCATTTTACATCAAAACAACCTTTAGAAGAAAAAAAACAAAAAAAATTCACACAATAAAAATATAAGCACTAAAGTGAACCACCGATTCAATAAGGAGCTTTTTGTTGGAAAAATATTGGTTATGGAGAATGAGTTAGCTTGAGGCGTGTTAAGGACATTGTGATTACCCGATAGGTTATCTAGAGTTTTAAACCCTAATTCTGTATTTTGAAACCTCAAATACCTCATTTTAGCCTTCTTCAATTTGCGTGCGCAGTCCGGGCATTTTTCCGAAAAGTTTTTATGTTGAAAAACTAATAAAATATGAAAATTTGCCTTAAAATCCATTTGAGTTGACTTCGATCAACGTTTTGAGCAAACTGACCTGGATCCGTATTTTGATGGTCTCGATGGGTCCATATCGTGATTTGGGACTTGGGCGTATGCCCTGAATCGAATTCGGAGGTCCCTAGTTTGAGTTTTCGTATTTTGTTGAAAAATTAAAGTTTGAAGGCTTAATGAATCTAAAAGTTTGATCAATGTTTGACTTTATTGATATTGGGTTCGTATTTTGGTTCCAGAACCCGGTATAGGTATGTTACTATATTTATGACTTGTCTGTTAAATTTGATGAGAAACGGAGTTAGTTTTACGTGATTCGGACGTCTGGCTGTTAAAATAGCAATTCTAAAGCTTGTTTGAAATTTTCGTTTCATTTGGTGTCTGATTCATAGTTCTAGGTATTATTTTGGCGATTTGATCGCGCAAGCAAGTTCGTATGATATTTTTTGACTTGTGTGCATGTTTGGTTTGGAGCCCGAGAGCTCGGGTGAGTTTCGGATAGGCTACGGAATGGTTTGGACTAAGAAAACTCAGCTGGTGTTCTTTATTTTCTAGTGTAGGTCTCAGACCTCGCAATTGCGAGGTCTGCCTTCGCATTTGCGATATGGCAACATACATGTCAGGTTCGCATTTGCGACCTATTTCTTTGCAATTGCAAACTGGGGCTGGGGGGGAGGGTCAGTGATCGCAGTTGCGATCAAATGGTCGCATTTGCGGGATGGCCAATGTTTGCAATTGCAAACAAATCATCGCAATTGCGATGATAGCAAAAATGCTGGGACTTCGCATGTGCGAAGTATTTCTCGTATTTGCGGGGTTCGGAATTGCCCCAGGTCGCAATTGCGACATCTGTAACTGGTCAAATTTGAGTTAGACAGGATTTTCTCTCATTCTTCAAATTTTCAAACCTAGAGAACCCTAGAGGCGATTTTCCCAAGAGCCTTTTATTCCCCAGTTTATTGGTATGTGATTCTAACCTATTTTCTTTCAATCTTTCATTACATTTCATAAGATTTCAACCTAAAATCTAGTATTTTTATGGTGGAAATCTGGGGTTTGGGTAGAATATGGGATTTTTGTAAAATTGGGATTTAGACCTCAAATTGAGGTCAGATTTCAAAATAAATTACATAACCGGGCTCGGGGGTGAATGTGTAATCGGGTTTTGATCCGAATTTTGGGTTTGGACCAAGCTGGAGCGGTTAACTTTTGTTGACTTTTTAATAATGACCTAAATTAAATCTTTTGCAATCGTGGGTGGTTCCTAAGGCTTATTTTTGAATCGTTTGGTTGATAATTTGCTAGATTTGGTTGGTTCGGAGGCTTGTTTGAAAGGCAAAGTCGTGGTTGAGCTTTGAGTGGGTCTTTGGAGCGAGGTAAGTGTCGTGGTTAACCTTGACTTGAGGGATTATGACTTGTTTGTCTATTTGCTACATGTCTAATTGTTGGGTAGAACGTATATATGAGGTGACAAGTACTTATGCGTTATTGTTAGGTCAAAGCATGCGGGTGGAACTTGTTTCTTTGTAGTTTAATTTTTCTTTGATCATGATATCCATGTTTAGATTACTTTATTATTAAATTGATCGTTCTTTTCGCATTTATGAGCTATTTGTGATAATCGAGCATCGTTTCCAAATTTGAGGTTGGTATTGTGGAATCATTGTTGACATAAGGCCTATTCTTGCTGATTCTATCTCCCTTTTGTTTTATGTTCATTGTTACACGGTAAGGAAGAGTGTTAATGCACGAAGGGTGATATCGTGCCATGTGTGAGTGTTAATGCACGAAGGGTGATGCCGTGCCATATATGAGCGTTGATGCACGAAGGGCAGTGCCGTGCCATATTTGTGAGGTAATGCACGAAGGGTGATGCCGTGCCGTATTTGTTGATTTATGATGAAAGTGAGAGTAAAAGCACGAAGGGTAATGCGGTGTGGTTTTATTCATTGTGTTCTGTTCATCTTGTTGGTTAAAGGTTTACTGACTGTCTCTTATTATCATTTCCTGCTGTTATTGCACCCTTTATCGTATGTCCCCTCCCAATAGTACTTGTTAATTCTTTATTTGCTATTATGTTGCTCGTATATTTCTGTCCGTACAGGTTTATTTATGCGGTTGTCCTGTCATAGCCTCGTCACCACCTCGTTGAGGTTAGGGTCGACACTTACCGAGTACATTAGGTCGGTTGTACTCATACTAACTCTGCACTTCTTGTGCAGATTTTGGTACTGGTCCCAGCTATCCGTGAGGCGTTTCAGCTCGGATTTGCTTTTGAAGACTCGAGGTAGATTTGCTGGCATCCGCAGACCTTGAAGTCCCCTTCCACTTTCCCCTCTATTTACTGTTCTTATCATTCGAGATAGTTGTTCTTATTTCAAATCCTATATGTAGAAACTCTAGAAGCTCGTGAATGTTAGATAGTATTGGGTTTTATGTTATTTCGCATTCAGTTTTAGTTTCATTTCAGCTTAATCGATTTTACTTATTAAAATTGATTAAAATTGGCTTAAAGATCCTCTAACGTTGTTTGCCTAGCAAGTGAAATATTGGGCACCATCACGGTGTCGAAGGTGGGAATTTTGGGTCATGACAAACATTGTCTTAAGGATATTTCGCCCACACAATACTGAACAAAATTAGACGTATCCCTCAGGATTAAACAAGCTCTTCCAGTCATTAAACTAGAAACAAAACTAACAAAAAATTCAAGAAAGAAACCCAGCATATAGGAGGAAGAAGATGATTCAGAAAGTTATTTAGGAAAGTTGTGTCTTTAACTTTCCAACGACCATGTTTATATAGGTGTTGCTCCAATGGCTAGTTAACAACTAATTAACGGTTAGATAACGGCTAGTAACGGCTAGTTTGACTCTATTAAATATAAAATAATTTACTAACTAATAAGTATATGTAAATAATATTTCAAAGAGAAAGATTTTCTGAACCAAGATGGACATTACCTTTTGAGATATCACTAGTTTTTCAACAATCCCTCATATATCTCAGAAGGGATATAAGAAATAAATAGTAAACAAAGAAAGAAAGAGAGTATAATTTGCTGGGTTTCGGGTATAATGAAATTCATCTGGTGTCTTATAGACTATGAACCAAAAATAGATATGTAACGACCCGACCGGTCATTTTGAGCATTTGCACTTCGCTCGCCAGTTCTCGGGCATGACTAGCCCCATATTATGTATTATGACTTATGTAAACCGTCGGTTGTGGTTTTTCAGGTTAATCGGAATGGATATGGAAGAATGGTTCTCAACTTGAAGCTTTAAAATTGAAAGGTTTGACTCAGTCTTGACTTTTTAGTAATCGATCTCGGATTTGGATTTTATTATTTGGTTAGTTCCGTCGGGTGATTTTGGACTTAGGAGCGTGTTCGGAATGTATTTTGGAGGTCTGTGGTAGATTTAGGCTTGAATTGGCGAAATTGGAATTTTGGCATTTTCCGATTGGTAGTGGAAATTTTGATATCGGGGTCGGAATCGAATTCCAGAAATTAGAGTAGGTCCGTTGTGTCATTCGTGACGTGTGTGCAAAATCTCAGGTCATTCGGATGAGGTTTGACAGAGTTTTTGATCGTTTGCGGAATTCAGAAGTTTTGGAATCCTTAGGCTTGAATCCGAGGGTGATTTGGTATTTCGGCGTTGTTTTGAGTGCTCCGAAGATTGGTATTAGTTTGAATGGAGATATGTGGCTTGTATTTTTGGTTGAAGTCCTGGGGGCCTCGGGATGATTTCGGATAGTTATCGGAAAGGTTGAACTTGAGAAATTGCAGCTGATGTTGCTTTTTCTGTCATATCCGCACCTGTGGATTGGGAACCGCAGGTGCGAGCTCCGCAGGAGCGGAAGAGAGACGCAGGTGCGTGGAGGTCCGCATGTGCGGCTTGATAACCGCATCTGTGATGCCGCTGGAGTGGTGAAGCGACCACAGATGTGAGGCCTGGTGAGATACGTGAAATCCGCAGAAGCAGAAGCGCAGGTGCGCTTATGGGATAACAGGTGCGAAAGTGCTGGGCAGAAAGTATAAAAAGGCCCCTTCGCGATTTTCAGTGATTTGTTTATCATTTTTGTGCGATTTTGGAGCTCCAAGTTGTGATTTCAAGAGGGAATCAAGTGTTGATAGAGAGGTAAGCTATTTGGGCTTTATATCATGTGTTTATGGTGATTATTTCATTGTTTAATCATGAAAATTAGTGGAACAAAATTAGAAAAAGAGTTGGGAAATTAGGGCTTGAAATTGGACAGTTGTATTGGGGATTTGAGGAGCCATTTGAGGTCCGATTTTGGTGCATTTGATATGTATAGACTCGTGGGAGGATAAGGATTGTAGTTTTGTGATTTTTATCAGAATCTGAGACGTGGGCCCGGGGGTCGGGTTTGGTCGATTTCGGGATTCTTGGTGTAAATTGGTTATTTTCGAGTGGGTTTTGTTCCTTTAGCGTATATTGATGAGTATATTCTGGTTTTGGATAGATTTGGAGCATTCGGAAGCCGATTCGAGAAGGCAAAGGCATCGCAGGCTAGAGTTTGGACCGGATTGAGGTAAGTAATGATTGTAAATGTTGTCCCGAGGGTATGAAACCCCAGATTTCACATCGTTGTGCTACTTTGAGGTGACACACAAGCTAGATGACGAGCGTGGGGTCGTGCACTATGGGGATTGTGACTTGATCCGTCCTGTGCGACTGTTAAGTCGCGTATTTGATTGAAAATTTGTTTGATATCATTGTGTTTTGGAAAATATTACTATGTTTTGGGCTGAATGCCATATTTGGGCCATGTGCCAACTGTTTGGTACCCTTAGGGGCTTTTAACTACTGTTTTCCTCACTGTTTTGGTTTAATATCTACACTCAGTCATGCTACATTTTCTGATTTCATAACTCAGCCTTATTTACTATGTTTTGATGCTATAAACGATATTTTTGGGCTGAGCACCTTGTGTTACTTATAGCCCGAGTGGCTTGTTAGGCTGATGACTGAGAGGGACCGAGGGTCTGATTGTGAGCTTGATGACTGAGAGACAGGTCGAGGGCCTGGTGGTGAGGATTATATATATTTATGGATCGGGCTGCACGCCGCAGCAATATTCTATATATTTATGGATCCGGCTGCACGCCGCAGCGATATTATATAGATATAAGGATCGGGCTGCACGCCGCAGCGATATTATATAGATATAAGGATCGGGCTACGCACCGCAACGGTATAGAGCTTGGGCTGTAGGAGCCCCTCCGGAGTCTGCACACCCCCTATGAGCTCAGTCGACTATATATATGGATCGGGCTGCACGCTGCAGCGGTTATTATATGGTACCTATCGAGTGTGAGTGTTGAGTGTGAGCGCTGAATGATGGGAGTTGAGTCATGAGTCACTGAGAGGCTTGCCCGAGGGGCTATATATACATGTATACAAGATCGGGCTGTACACCGCAACGATATAGCGCTTGGGCTGTAGGAGCCCCTTCGGAGTCTGCACACCTCCTGTGAGCGCAGTCGACTATATATATGGATCGGGCTGCACGCCGCAGCGATATATGGATCGGGCTGCACGCCGCAGCGGTTATTATATGGTACCTATTGAGTGTGAGCGCTGAATGATGGGAGTTGAGTCATGAGTCACTGAGAGGCTTGCCCGAGGGGCAATATATACATGTATACAAGTGATGCTTTGCCCGAGGGGCTTGTTTTCATGAATTTCCTATTTTCACTCCTCTTTATACTGAGTCTCTATTGAAAATGTTAAACAAATATTTTGAACAACTTTTAGTGAAACTGGAAATTTTTACGAGATGTTTGGAATTTAATTACGGATTTGATTTATTGTTTCCACTGAGATTTTCCTGTTATGTGATGTATTTGAATGACCGAGGGGTTTGCCAGAAGGGCTGTTTAGGAATTATTTTTCCCAAGGGGCCAATTAGGATTTTTAACACTTTCACTATAAACTACATTGAACCTTTATTGAAACTGTTAGAAAGTTATTTTGAAAGTTATTTTTCAAAGGATTTTACTGAAATTGGGAATTAACGAGATGATTTAATTTGTATCCTATTTTGGAAACATACTTTACCCGCTGTGGTGCTAAGACGTGGGTTACGTAATTTCTTACTGCTCAGTCTTTATTTACTTTTATTACTTACTCAGTTGGCGTACTCACATTACTCCATGCACCTTGTGTGCACATTCAGGTATTTCTGAGCTTTCAGCAGCTTCTGTGTACTTCCGGAGTTAGTAAGGTAGCTGCACGGTGTTCGCAGCCCTGCCCTTCTCTTTCCCATCCTAATACTTTATATTTCAGACTTAGTCTGTATTAAGCTGACAATGTTGAGTTGTACTTAGTGGCTCAAGACTAGTGACACCAGATTTGGGCTGTGTTGATTGTATTTTCGTATTTATTCCCGCGTATTTCTATTGATATTTATAAATGAAAGAGCTCAGACTTAAATCTGTTTAGAAAAAGAGTATATCTTACAAAAGATCTTCCATGTTGTTAGTGTTGTTTCGGCTGGCCTAGTACTGTGATAGGCGCCATCACGATCGGGGTATTTGGGGTCGTGAGAAGTTGGTATCAGAGCCTAGGTTACATAGGTCTCACGAGTCATGAGTAGGTTTAGTAGAGTCTCGCGGATCAGTACAGTGACGTCTGTACTTATCCTCGGAGGTTGCAAAACCTTTAGGAAAAATCCCACATTCTTGAATTCTTATCGTGCGTCCTTGATTCAACTTGAAATGCAACTCTTGAATTCCTTCCACGCGTTCGTGTGTGCGCTTGAGCGCTCGGTATCAGCTGTGCATCGACGACTTGTGATTCCCTGATCGAGGGCGAGATATGATTTTTATGTGTTGATGTTGGGCCAATCTGGAGGACTTGAAGCCGAGTTTTGCCTGTAGTTTGAGCACTGAGGTGCTGATTGTGTGAGCACGAACTTTTGGTTTTATATGTTCGATAGTGTCCCTATTAGGGGGAGTGATGACTGGATAGCTACGTGATGAGCATGATGTAACTGCGAGATGTGTTCATATGATTTGAATGAGACGAAAAGGGTCTGCTTGGGGGTTGCAAGAACTATCTGGTGCTTGATATCCATCGTGATTTGATATATAGCCCCGAGTTGTGGGGGTGTTAAAGGATCTTTTCATGTTGTCTAGTTTGGAAGTGAAGTAGATTTCATGTTGTGATACGAGTTCAGAATCAGGAAGATTAAGTGATTGCGTGGTGTTTATGACGGTGGAAGGGTATAAAGAGATGTTAGTTTGAGGCGAAGCAGGTGGGTTATCTCATGCAGAGTGTTTTGCAGTTTGTGTGATCCTTATGTGGTTGTTGGAAGTCCTCTTTTATCAGTGAATTATACGTGCTGCAGTTTGAGCTTGGATCGCGTAGAAGAGTTGTCTTGACCGTTACGAGGGTGAATTCGAGGTTCGCAAATGATTTGAAATACGAGATGTTATGTGTTGCATGGGTTTATGAGGGATTTAGTTGAATCTCACTATAGGTCTGTGGAAGTGATAGTGTATAAGCATTGTGAGTTTTTGGTGTGTTTTGATCTATGGCTTTGAGCCAAGTGGGGGAGTCCGCTATTGATAAGTTGATTTCACGATTATGTGTTGTATTGGTTTCGATTTAAGGTATACTTGCGAATGAGTTATGTTCTGCAGAGGGTGAGATCGAGGATGATTTGAGTAAAGGAAATTCTGGGTAAACTTTATGACTGTATAAGAATCACGGAATAATTTGAGTTGTTATTGGTGAAGGATGTAATATGTATGGAGCAGGAATATATTAGGTTGCATTAAGGTGGAGGTACTTCCTTGTGTGTCGGAGTGCTAATGGGGCACTGGTCGTTCGATCCGTTTGGTCAGTCTAATTGAGATTTGAGCAGAGTGGAAGACTCTCGAGAATGGTTCAAATGAATTCAAGATTTACATGTAGTAATTGGGAATCTTCAGGATGTGTGTTGGCTAGAAACTGAGATTTACATGGGAGGATGTCAGGACTTGTGGCATTTCTGAATCATTATGAACTTCTACATACCGATATCAGGAAGGTAGGGGTAATGGCTTTAGATTCACAGAAGGTCTCTTCAGAGCGGGCATCTCGGTTGTGGTACTTTTGGGGGGTGCTTCAGGAGAATACAACAATTTATGAGCCTTAGGGCAATGTGGTTTTACGCTAAAGATTGTGGGGCTAGTTTTAGTTAAGCATAGTGGTTTACTAGCAAGGAAACATATAAATTTGAAGGTAATTCCGAATGGAACTCAGAAAATTAGGACAAATTGGTAGTAGGTTGGGTTCGCATGGTAATGGATATGATTGGTTCTTGGGTGCTTATGATGCGGTGGGGTTCTACAGGTGCTTTGTGACAATGCTCTTAGTTTTTGATGGCTTGGTAGCTTGGTTAAGTTAGAGGAATTCAGTCCTAACGGTTTGGCTTTGTGCAAATGGGATTCGGAGAGTTCTTATGAGTTCTACCATAGTTAGAGGTGTATATTTTCTACTGGCGTGAGGAGTAGAGGATGTATAGTCATTTTTCCTAGATGGGATCAAATGGAAAAGTTCTTGGCTAATTGAGCACGTAGTTGCTTGTAGCTTAGGGTGGATTATGAATTCCTCATATTTATCATAGGATGGTATGGTATGTGCGTTATGTTGTGTGGGGTGAGATTTGCATGTGTAATGGTCACGGCTCAGTTTGGAAAGGAAGGTCATAAATTCTTAGGCAGCATGGACAGTTTCAGATGACTAGATGAATGAGATCACTGATTGGTGTGGCTTGACGGTGGCATACATTTCAGAAAGAGTAATGTGTTTGGATTATGGATACTTCATTGGTATTGCGTCACTATCTTGTCTGATCGACTGCTGATATTCAAGTTTTCTTGGTGGCATAGAGAAATTATAGGAGTATCCCTCGTTGAATGATCAAGTATTAGAGACGTGTTAGATATTCAAGCGGTAGAGTTGGGATCGGATATGGTGATTCGTGTGCTTTATGGATTTGGAGGCTGGGAGTTCTCATAAACAAGTTATTTCGTGGTTCTGGACTGTGAAGATGCGGGCAAGCTAGTCAGATGATAGTATGTGCTATGATTCAGTCCTTGTGAACTTTCAAAGAGTTATTTATATATTGTGGGCGACCAGAGTTGGTTGGGGTTCATTGGTAGACCTAATATGGAGGTAAATTTTGCACCGGGTTGAATTTGTTGACTCCGAACTGCTATTGTCGAGGGATGTGCCATTCGATTGTTGTTGAGCTTATTCGTGTTCTGGGGTGATCTATGAGTTACTCTTCCGTATTACGAGGAGTTATGATTTGTTGGTTATATGTGCATATGGTGCGGTTCAATTTGAGCTTTATAGCGAAATTTGAGCGAGATGAGTATTTGGATACCGCACGAAGGGTATGTTCTTTTGGGCTGGCATGGCATTGCATCCTTTACTTCTCTGTGGTCGTGGTGAATTACTCTTGGTACTAGACATCAAATTGCGCGTGGTTGATGATTTTGAGCATGGTGACTTGAGGTGTTTCATGTGGGCCAGTGTTTGGACAGGATCGCGCATTGCAGCGAAGTTATGTGGAGGTATGATCCTTCGGTTGGATTCGTGTGTTCCGGTTCTACGGTGTGTGATGGGTTTTTAGCATCATGTTGTGATGGTACTGGCGAGCTTGCGGTACAACTCTCTCATTTGAGTTATTCTCCATGATTTGAGTATATTTGGATTGTTGCTTATTGGTGCACGGATTACACGGGTCGTGGCTTTAGATGGTATTGATGCGTCATGTCACCAGAGTAGTCGTGTTGGATTAGATGAGGTCATTGGACCTAGAATGGGTACTAACGGATTCTATTTCAGCATGTTGGAAGGATAATATCGATGTTCGGCTTAGAAATTTTGCTATGGTCCTTGCCAAAGGAGAAGTGGCTTCACGAATGGTTGAATGAGGAATGGTTATGACTTTCTGCGTGTTTCATTCATCATTGGCAATACATGGAAGTGTTGGATAGAGGCTTTATTTGATAAGAGGTTTATTATCGATATTCGGTTGTGTTGAGCAACTGCTGTGATTAGAAGTTATTGTGAGCACGTGAGTTTTGCCCTATATGAATTACTCCCATAAATCCAAAACAAAATAACTTTTCCATTATTTGCAATTTTGTGGATTTTCGTGGCATTTTATATTAATTGTTTGCATTTGTCTGTGCATTTTTATTTTTGTTTAATTAATGAAAAAATACAAAAATATGTGCATGTGCATTTAGAATTTAACTTTGCATTTTTAAGAACTAATTAGTAAATAGTTATTTTATAAAAAGGGAAACTCATAAAAATAATTATTTTGCACCTTTTAATTTTAATTTTTTGATTTGAGTAGTTTTTTTTTAATTAATTGTGATAATTATCATTTAGTTTTAATTAGTGTATTTTTAGTTAATTAAGTTCTAGGTATTAATTCAAATTTTAATTTAATTTTGAAAAAAAAAGAGAAAAGAGAAGAAAAAAAATTTTGGGATAAATTGTTTTGAAATAAAAAGAAAAGAGTGAGGAGATCAGACTTGAGCCAAGTCTTCAACCTTTTACCCAAGCCCAAATTTTCCCCTTTGTACCCGTCCAAACCCTTCAAAACCCGGCCCAGACCTGTCTCTACCCGGTTTGCCCCCCCCCCCCCCACCAACTAAATCAAACGACCCCGTTTAGATTAGTCATTTGATCTGAACCGTCTATGTTTTCTAATCCAACGGTTGGGAAGCTGGTTGGATTTTAATATAAGAATGTACGAACATAACCCACCCCCCTTTTCCATCATCTCTCTCATTTCATCGTTCCAGAGACCAAGCATCAAACCCTAAATCGCCGCCCCTAAATCCCACCACCACCCACCGGCGGCGGCGCCTCTGTTCAACCCCAAATTAACACCCTGAGATCGCCTTCCCTCCCTCATTCCAAGTCCTCACTTAGATCCCTTCGAACATCTCTTGAACTCTTCGAATATCAAATCGAAGAGTCAAGCCCTAAGAGCCTAAAGTCGGAATCACACATGCAAGTCACTTTTAAGGGTTTTCTGGTTTGTTCAAGTTAGTTTTGGCACAAAATAGTGACACTCGTTTGTTCTTCGCCAAGAACAAATGTCTGCCACTGTTTTGGGTTAAATCAGAGCCTTAGTTTTGATTTCAAGCTTAGCCGGTGAGTCCTTTTCATTTTTGTTTTCAAAATCATCTATGTGTCACCTCTGTTCTTTTCCTCTCTTTAAATTTGTTTTCTGATTTGCCTAGTTCTATTAATTACCTGTTGGAACCTCTGATTTGGTCACTTAGCTTAACTTAATAGCTTAATTAGTTCCCCGCCTGATTGTGATCATTAATTATGCAATTTGTTTGGTTTTTTAAAGTTTTGTGAATTTGTTTAAGTGCCTCCCTTTCATATGCTTTGATTTGGTTTGGTTTTCACCTTTGTTATTTGGGCTCCGAGGTCAGTCTAGACCTCATTCTAAGGGAATTCTGTTTGGCTTGAATCTGAGCCCATGTTTATTGAAACATTGGGCCCGTTTGGGATTCATAACCCATACCCGAAGTCTGGTTGGTCTTCAGGGTAAAAACAGGGTGTCTAAGGGGGTAAAATGGGTAGACCACTTAGAGAATCTCTCAAATAACAGCATAAGAAGCTTCCTAGAAGCTGCAAAACAGGCTGGCTTGGCTAACAAGTTAATAATCTAGGGACTAAGTAGCAAAAAAGAAGACTAAGAAAGGTCTAAAGTGAAAACCTAGCTTGTATTTGCTGCCCTAGTAACTTGCCTATAAAGGCATTGTTACTTGAGGCTGAAGAGAGAGGGAAGAGATTTTGAGGAGCTGAAAATCCAAAAATAAGAAAAACGGCTGAAAACACCTAGTAAAATACTGTTCCATTGAAGAATTTGGTGATCCTTGAGGCTCTCATTTCTGAAATCATCTCTGGATAATCAGTGGTTAAAATGACTTGAGTTTGGTTGATTTTCAAGAGCTTTGGTCCAAGTTTTGGTTGTCTTTTGATTGCTGAGCATCATTTGAAGATTTTCTGTTGGTTCAAACTTGTTTCAAAGCTGGTTTTTTCTTGGTTATTTCTGGGCTAATTCCATTGCTGTTGTTGACTATCCTTGTCCTATTCTTTGCAAATTCCTGGTACACATCCCTGAAACTCACAATGTGATACTCAATCGAAGGCTGAGAAATGAAAAACTGGAATTTTGATACTTGGATGTTAGACCTTTAGTTCTTAGTTATTTACATTTCCATTCTTCTGTATCTTGTTCTTTTAAATGACATGTGTGCAATTGAGAGTTTGGACATGACTCTGTTACAGTAAAAATGGTTATAAACATGCTAAACCCTGTGTTAGAGTGTGTCGAGTGAATCCATGCTTAGATCTTACTTCTCATTGTTCAATTCAAGTGACAAGGGACTGTACTTAAGCTATTTTGTTTTGTTTAGTTTTCCTTTTCTTTATGAAGCAATTCTGGAAATGAGTTGTTTTATAATATTTAAAGCTTTGGGGGTGTTAATAATCGAGTAGTGCTGACATCTGTTGAGGCATGTTTATTACTTACTCGTGGTTGATTTGCACTCACCAGGACTCGATGTTGGAGCTGAAATTTTTGTTTAGTTTTGCTCATCAAAAGTTTCGAGCCCTTTAAGTGTGGGATGGGGGGTCCTTTGTGGAGATGTGGTTTGTTGTTGAAACACTGGTTTCCTTTTTGAGCATTTGGTTAAACGCATGCTGAGATAACAGTAGACCTTCAATTAAGCAAATTGTATTAACTGGTTAAGGCTTAGGATCAATTGTTAATTTGATTTCGCTTTGCCTTTAATCTAAATCAGTTAACATTGGTTTGTTAGTTGAACAGTGATGCATTAACGTTAAGAATGGTTCAATTGTGAGTTTGCAATCAATAATTGTTGAATTTCTTAAAATAGCTTGATTTGCAAATTGTGAAATAAATGTCTAATGTTTCTGCTGAGAGGGGATTCGGAAGGGCATCAGCCTATTCCTTCATTTGGGCTCTCAATAGGCCCAGTGTGGTCTGCCGCACAATATTGTTTAATTGGAGTGGCCTTGCACGTCTATTGGGCTTCAAGCTAAATCCAAATGCCTTTCCCCCTTTTAATCTTCGGCTCGTTTTTTTTTTTTCTGGTTTAAAAACAACAATCTTAGTTAGTTTAGGTAATAGGGGAAGCCCAATTTCTTTAACTTGGGAATAATTAATTTTCTCCAACTAGCTGAGGTGAGCCATATTAGGTTACACAAATAGTCATGGCCCTCTGAATTTTGGTTTGAATACCTTTACTTTTAAAAATGGAATTGAGGTGCGCCGCACCAAATAGAATCTCAAATGCGTGGCCCTCATTTAATTATTTCTTTTAAAATCCTTAGATTTCGAGGCGTGCCATTTAGCAAAATTCCATGGCCCTCGCAAAGCTAAAAACGCGTAGTTGCTTTAGGCGCGTACTTTAATAATATTACCTTCCTAAACTCGGGTGTGCATTTCATGTGACCCAAATCCAAATCCTTATAACGTTGAATAAAATGTGTTTCGGATTGCGGGTGCATTTCATGTGACGCGATCCAAAGACATATTTTAGACGATGTTAAATCTTCTTTAAAATAAATAAAAGCGGTTTAAAGGTTAAAAATGCACATAGGTTTAAAATTGTTTCTAAAATCAGATAATATGCCAATAATAACAGTTGAGCGACCGTGCTAGAACCACAGAACTCGGGAATGCCTAACACCTTCTCCCGGGTTAACAGAATTCCTTACCTGGATTTCTGGATCGCGGACTGTAATACAGAGTCAACCTTTTCCTCGATTCGGGATTTGAACTGGTGACTTGGGACACCATAAATCTCCCAAATGGCGACTCTGAATCTTTTAATTGAAATAAATCTCGTTTCGATTGTCCTTTAATTGGAAAAACTCCCTTTATAATACCTCTTCCGGGGGTGTGGTAAAAAGGAGGTGTGACAGCTCTGGCGACTCTGCTGGGGATAAGAACCCAGAACTTTCGGTTCAAGGTTCAAGAATTCGAGCTTGGACAAATTGTTATATTTGGCTTTATCTGATTTTGTTACATGTTTGGGCCTAATGTGCTAAATGTTGCTTTTTACTGCTTTAATATTGGTGAACTGTATATAAATTGTTACGAATCCCTCCTCTCTCTGAGTCTTCTAAATCATGAAGGGGTGTGCACTTCGTGTGACTTCTTTTCTGTTAGAGTCAATTTCCAAATTTAGAACGAGGTTCGGACAAGTTGCAAAGCCGGCGAAGCTTCTGTATTCCCGGTACGTTGCCCCCCCTCGGCTCGAGTTGTCCACTCGGGTAAGCCAGGTTTAACACAATAAACCCAGGTCTTTTAAACCTAGAATAATTCAGCCTCATGCCGGATCCCTAGTAGGAGCGATTTGTTGCATCACGTGCATTTGACTTAGGGGACTCAACACAGGGGTTGGGTCCGTCTAGGACAGGTGTACCCAAAATAACAGACCATCCTGATGCATATTTTACGTGCTATTTATTGCATTTATTTGCTTCGGGTTTGCATGCTGACCGGCTTTTGAGTGATGGGTGAAAATTGGACAAAAGAAAATAGTAGTGTAAGGGGTAAGTGAGTTAGTCACCTGTTTTGAAAGAGAAAAACCAATGTCCAAATGGTATTGAAACTCTGCCGAATTTTTGAGAAAAATGAAAAAAAAGAAGAAAAGGTTTTGTTTTCAAAAATAGTTGGTTTTGTTTGCCCGAACTATGCCAGTTTGATTCTCACAGGGTGTGAGATACGTAGGCAACCCCCATCAGGTTCGACTTCCCTTTTTGCAAATATAGCCCAAAAGAACAAAAATTTTATGTTTACTGTAAATAATTAAGGTGATGCCATTCTTGTCAAAAATAGCCGAATGTCCCTCAAAAGGGCGCCGGAAGGCTGCAAGAACAGCCACCTTTAGTCATTTTTCAAGGTTATGGCCGGTTAGTCGACACAGCCTTAAAATCTTCGTTTTCGAAAAGCTGAAAAGCCGTATTGGCAAAGCTGGATATTTTTGTGAAAATTTTGAAGAAAAAATGGTCATTTTTCTGGAATCAAAATGAGTCGTAGTTTTGTTTTAATTAAAATCACCTTAATAAATGTGCAGGATGAGCACAAATCAAAATGAACCTTTTTCAGTCCGTGAAGAGATCCCTTTAGAGCTACATATGTGGTGGCATGATTTGGGGGACGACAGCAGGAAAGTTGTGACAAAAGCGTTGGGTGGTCTTAGTGGGCTCTTGAAGGTTAAGCCGAGAAAGGACATAATTGAGGCCTTGATACCATTTTGGGACCCGGCACATAATGTATTCCACTTTGCTGATTTCGAGCTAACTCCCACACTTGAAGAGATAGCAGGATACGCCGGTTCCAAGGGGAATCTCAAAACTCGATACCCGGTGGCACCTAGAACAGTAACCCCTCACAAATTTTTGGACCTGTTAAGCATCACTCGGGACGTCAGAGACGGGAATTTGGCCAATGGATTCTGTACCTTCTACTTTCTGTACTGATGTTACGGGAATCCCCGTGGCTTTGAGATGCTAGATACTGGTCTTACTCACGCAGGAAATCAAGACAAGTGGGAAGCTCGGAGAGGGCTAGCTTTTATAACGGCATTCCTGGGTATTTTGGTTTGCCCCAGAAAAGATGGGAATATAGAGCTGGGACTCGTGGGGATAGCTGATTTTACGATGAAAAAGGCAAATGGGACCATAGTGCCGTTGATCTTGGAAGAAATTTACCGAGCCCTGGCTCTTTGCCGAGAAGGAGAAAAGTTCTTTGTAGGGTGCAATATGCTGTTACAACTATGGATGGTGGAACATCTTTGCCACCGTCCCGGATACTTGAATTGTGGTATGACTGGCCTCGAGTGCATTGAAAAACATGAAAAGCGGGTAGAGGGTTATGAGTTCCCAGAGGGTACAAAAGCATGGCATGCTCACTTGAGATCCTTGACTGCAGACAAAATCGAATGGACGTTCGGGTGGCTGTCGGTCGGAGAAGTAATCTATATGTCGGCTGAGGAGTGTTTTCTACTGTTGATGGGTCTTCGGAGTATCCAGCCTTATGCTCCGCACAGAGTCCTACGTCAGTTAGGCCGATACCAGACCATCCCACACGATGAAGATTTGAGTCGACAGGTCATTGAGTTAGAACCCAAAGCTGCCTTCCCAGAAGAAAAAATGCGTCGGATTTGGCATCAGTGTAGATTCTTAGAGTCTAAAACTCAAGTACGAGATATATCTAGAGGAGAGTTGGAGCCTGGCTACCCTGCTTGGTATGGTAAAAGATCCCGAGTTCATCAGGAACCTGAAAGGCCCGCAAAAAGACCCCATGTCCAATAGTTCACCGACGGAGCACAGGTGCAATGAGACTGGCTGACCAAAAAAAACGAGTACAAAGCCACCATAAGCAGGTTAGAAAAGCAAGTCATGGACCTCCAGTTTGAAAATGGATTGCAAGCCGCCGCAGATGAGGGAGAAAAGAAAAAATTAACTCAGGAAAATGAAGCCCTCAAAGATCAAATCAGGAGGATGAAAATAGCTGCTAGAAACCCGGAAAGAAGCCGGGCGGACGAAAAGCTTATAAGCAGTCTGAAAAAGAAAGCCCTTGATTGTCAGGATGACCTGGAAAAGTCTGAGGCCGGTTTAGCGAAAGTACGGGCACAATGGGCGAAGAAGGCGGAAGAGCGGGCAAGGTTTGTATAACAAATGAAAAGGAATTATGACGGGACAATCACCAGCCTGAAGAGAAAAGTAAATACCCTCGAGAATTAGGCAGCCAAGCAGGCCCAGGATTTTAAAGCTGACAGGGAACACTGCTATGAATTGATGGTTCAGATGGAGGAGGAAGTGCAACAGTTGCAAAACCAACATCTCCATGACACTCAGGTGTTAGAAGCTCGTAATCAGCAGGTCAGGCGTCTGCTTCAGGAAAAGGGTAGGATCCGAGAGAGGGTCATGGCCATTGCCGATTACATTGTTGTGAAGTGCCAAGCATGTGAGGATATGACCCGCACCACTTTCTTCGCGTCGGTGATGACATTTCTCCGACAAATCATGAGTGATTTAGAGAGGCTCCAAAGGGATCTTTCATATAGGCTCGTGGCGAGGCCGAATGATACCCCGCGGGCCCCAGGAGCATTCGAGGCACTAATGTATTCGTGATCTTTGCTTGAGTCTGTACTTTCTTGCTGTTGAAGTCTATTAGTTTGTTTTGAGTCTGTTAGTTCTTACTGAGTCTGTCTTTTCATCCTTGCAGAGTCTGTTAGTTTGTTTTGGGTCTGTGAGTTTTTGAGTCATTGTAATTAAAGTATTTGCTTTTTATGAAAAATTGAAAATCCCAAAATATTTTTGTTATTTATTTTTCATTTATGTCCCCAAGAACTACGCTTGGTCTGATTCATGCGGGGCCATGATACGTAGGCAATCTCCATTGGATTTCACCGTAACCAAATGAAAAAAAAGAGGAAAAAGAAAGGCAAAGAAAAAGAGAGGAAAAACAAGAGAGGAAAAGCAAAGAAAAGAAAATAAGAAACCGAGAGAAGGAAAAAATGGCAAAGTAAGAGGGAGAAATGAGAGAATAAACACAAAGAGAAAGCAAAGGGAGGAATGAAAGAAAAAAGAAAGAAAAGAAAAAGAAAGAAAAAAAAAAGAAAGAAAAAAGAAAGAGGGTAAAAGAAAAGAAGTTGCAAATGGAAATAAGGAAAGCCGAGATGACGCATGCAACCGATCAAATGCATAATAGAAACGGTTAACTGCTTAGGTGCATTCATGTCCCCAAATGTGCGGTTGTCAATATGTTAAAGCCTTAATTGGTAACAAGGTTGTTGTTGATGTATTTGAGTCTAGGCAGGTGGTTAGTTTGTGGCATTTGGGCGAGTCATCCATGCACGCTAGGTCAAACAGCAAGACAGCCATGACTAGTGAGGGATCAGACATAGGTGTTGTCGAATCGGAATTTGAGTTGAAAGAAGAGGCCCAAAGGTTGAAACGCCAGATAACGGAGATATACCAGGCTTGGATTAGTGGGCACCCTCTACCCTCATTCCCCACAAACTACATCAAAAGTCTTGCTTCCGTCCTACTACCGTCACAATCCCAGATTACCAATGCCGTTGGACTCTCCTCCCAATATGCCCCAGGCTTTACCCCTTGCCACAACTACCCTGGAACCTTGCCCCAGCCTTTTCACACTCCACCCGCCAATACAAGCGTGTCATTAACTACTCCCGTTTTTGCAGCTCCTCCCCATACCAACATCCTTCTATCTTCTAGTGAAACCTTGTTCAAAGTTCCTGATGCCCAATACTATAGTACAAAACCATCATTCAAGACCTTGGATCCATACTGTTGCACTCCTCATTTCGGGCCTCCCATCGAAATTGAAAACCCGCTAAGGTTGTGGAGCAAGATGAAGTATCTAGAAAACGTGTGATGTTTGAAAAATGGTCTTCGAATGGTGTCGGGGCAAGTCGGAAAAAGCCAAAGTTGGTGGTACTAGGAATGCCAAGCAAGCCTGTTGTAGTTGTGAAAGGGTCTCCTATTACCCCTATTGCTATTAAATCAGCGACTCAGTTGCCAGAGGTTGAGACAAAGGATATCCCGTGGAACTACAAAAGAGCGATAATGACACACAAGGGAAAAGAAGGGGAGGAAGAATTTGTTGAGATCACAGGACCAACTCATTTCGAAGGATGTCTTACCTCCAAAGAATTAAGGAAGGCCAAGCTCTTTAAGGGTAGCCAAATGCTAGTGAAGAAACCGGTGAGCGAGGAGGAGGTCGAAGAGTTCTTGAGAAACATGAAAGTGCAAGAGTATTCCATTGTTGAACAATTAAGGAAAACTCCAGCTAATATTTCCCTGTTATCTTTGTTGACACAATCGGATGAACATCGCGGGGCCATAATGAAGATTCTGAAAGAGGCACATGTTCCTGATAACATCACAGTAAATCAATTAGAAAAGATTGCTAGCAGGATCTTTGAAGCAAATAGGACCACTTTTGCTGATGATGAGCTTCCTATAGAGGGTACGGAACACAATCGAGCTCTTTGTATCACGGTGAAGTGCGAAAATTATTTTGTCACCAGGGTGTTGGTTGATAATGGATCCAGTGCAAATATTTTCCCTCTGTCCACTTTGCAAAAGTTGAAGATCGGCACCAAAGGAATCCACATGAACGATGTAGATTTTCGAGGTTTTAATGGAAAAGGAAAAGGTTCTGCTGGAGATACAACGCTTGAATTGGTGATAGGGCCAGTTGGTTTCAGTGTGGAATTTCAAGTGCTAGACGTGATCGCTCCGTATAATTTGTTATTGCGTAGGCCTTGGATACATGCGGCTAAGGCAGTGCCATCGTCGCTACATCAAATGGTGAAGTTTGAGTGGGACAAACAAGAGATAGTTGTGCGTGGGGAGGAGGATTTATCCCTTTATGAAGATTCATCTACTCCATTTATTGAGGCCGGAGATGATAAAGGACCTTTAGCTTATCAAACTTCCGAAATGATGTCTGTCGAAAAGGTTCCTGAAGGAAAATGCATTCCAAGGCCGAGGCTATCACCTTCGATCTGCATGGTAGCTAATGAGATGTTGAAGTATGGTTTTGTGCCGGGTAAAGGTCTGGGCGCATCTTTGCAAGGTATTGTGCAGCCCGTATCTCTACGTAAAAATCTGGGTACATTTGGTCTGGATTTCAAGCCTACAGGGGATGATGTGAAGAAGGCTACAAAGTTGGAAAAGAAAGCATGGCCGCTCTCTAGGCCTATCCAACACCTCTTCAGGAGTTTTGTCAAGTCAGGGGCAGTGAAGCGTCTGGTGTCAGCAGTTCCAAAGCCTGTGGTTGTCTTTGATGAGGAGTTGATTTGAGAGGGTCCAAAGTCTGTTTGATGAAGTCAACACGGTAGAAAATAGGGAAGGTTCTGGTGATGAAGAAGTGCATTTTGTCAGGCCGAATGTGAAGCTTAGCAATTGGGAAACCGCTCATCTCCCTGCTCGGAGGGAGTCTCGGTAGTTTTCTTTGTGTTCCTTTCTATTTGGGTCATTCCAGGGTTGTGACCTAGAATTTTACTTTTCGCTTGTTTGATGAACAAACCCTGTTATCCTTTGTCTTCAAGGAAATGCAATTTCCCTTTTTCCATCAATCCTGATAGTTTTTACTTTTGTTTTCTTCCTTTACAATTCTTTTATGCTGGTTTCAATGACATGACATGCATGAGGAGTCTTCGGCCGAGTTCTAAAAGCCAAGTTAATTCTGAGAATCCAAAATGGAGTGTGATGATGAAGCACAGATTGATGATGAATGGGTCGAAACCCGCTTGGAACAATTGATTTTGATCGATGAGAAGCGATTGGCAGCAGTGCGGCATTGCCAGTTGTATCAACAGTGAAAGGCAAGAGCATATAATAAGAAGGTGCGTCCGCGAAAGTTCAAAGTGGGTCAGCAAGTGTTGAGACATATTCTTCCACATCAGGCTGAGGCCAAAGGCAAGTTCGCCCCAAATTGGCAGGGGCCGTTCATCGTGACGAGAGTGTTGTCCAATGGTGCTTTATATTTAACAGATATAAAAGGCAAGCGCATTGATATGGCCATCAATTCTGATGCGGTCAAGAGATATTATGTATGATCTTCTTTGGTTTAATTGTATTTTCTTGTACTTGGCATGTTTTGAAGATTGAAATGACGAAAGCATTTTGTTCTGCTATCTAAACACTTTATCCCTCGTTACCCCTTTGAGCCTTGTTTGTTTCCTTTCATACCCCTCTTTTGGAATCAGTAGCAAAGATCAGAAGCACAAGTGTGAAAGATAAGTAAAAGAAAGAAAAGAAAATAAAAAGAAAGAAAAAGAAGGAAAAGAAAGAAAAACAACAACAACAACAACAAAAGAGAAAAGGAAGAAAGAAAAGAAAGAGAAAAAGAAAGGAAAATCACAACAACAGTAATTTCTATGGCATGAACTACGTTCGACCTGATTCCTTTTAAGGATATGTAGGCAGCCTCACGGTTCGGTCCCATCAAAACAAAAATCCAAAAGTCCCCAAGCAAGAAACTGGGGCAGAAGTTGTTGTTGTTGTAAGAAATATGATTCCGAAAGTTGTAATTTTGAACCCATGTTGAATTGTTTTGAGCCTTGATACCCTTTATTTCTAACCCCATCCAAAAGCCCACATTATGGTCTAAAGAAAGACCTTCCGATTAGTCTTCAAGAAATGCCAAGTCGAGCAAAAAGAGGTGATTCATTTCAGGGGCAACACTCTGGTCCAAGCAGGAAAATAATAAAAATAAGAGAGTCTTATTGGTGAAAACCCTCACGGGCACCGTAAGGCGACGAGAGCTGAGAGAAATAAAATGAGAGAGTCTTATTGGTGAATACCCTCACGGGCACCGTAAGGCGACGGGAGCTAAGAGAAATAAAAAAATGAGAGAGTCTTATTGGTGAAAACCCTCACGGGCACCTTAAGGCGAAAGTGAGTTGAGAGATGAACAAATGAGAGAGGTCTGCAGGTGAAAATCTTTCAGGGCACCGCAGGATGAGCAAGGATAGGGTTTGGGTGAAGAAATCAGGTTATGGAATTCTGGGGCAACAGAGTATGGCAACTGAAAGCTGATTATTTAGACGGATTAGGCCGATTAGTCCGAAATGCATGTCATGATCAATGGTACCAGCTGTTCCACTCAGATAAGTCTCTTTCTTGTTCCTCTTAGCAAGTCGTCCTGTTTTGGATTTTCTTTATCCTTAACTCTCAAGGCCATTGCATTTTATTTCTTTTGGGGTCTGTTTCTCTAAGATGTTTCAATGTCAGTCTTGTTCAAAGCAAATAAGAAAGGATTTCAAAGCTCACTACCAACTTCCAAAATTGCAAAGCACAGTGTGGCCAGAACATACCAAAGATAGCAGGATGTAAAGTGGGATACAAGGAATCACCGGAAGTTTCATCGGTGGAATGATTTGGTAATGTCATGGGAGATGCAAAGATTCGGACGAAGGGGTCAGAGGTGTAAAACAATAGTATGGGTATAGAACACTCGGGTCGTCAAAGGTCATGGGGTTTGAAAGTCAGTCAGAAAGTCAAGCGGTTCAGGGCCAGTTCGGGGAAGCAGGTCAAAACAAAACATGGCAGCGGAGAGACCTTCAGCAAGAATGCCATCAACTAACCACCATTTTAAACTGACAAGATTTTCCTTTGATTGAAACAGGGCAGAAAATTTCGTTTGTTTCGGAGGAACTCTCCCTAAGGGAAGAGCAAGCACCAAACAGGTTTGACCGTAAACTCTCAGGACCTTCCTGGAAAATGTGGCTTAGTTAAATTTCAAAACAATCATGAATAGCATAGAGGAATGTAAGTTGGTTTCAAAGTTTGCATGTTTAAGATAGGATTCAATTAGGAGTTTCAGGACCCCCCCTGAATAATGGGACTTAGTTTTAAGACTTCCATTAGATAACAAGATTCAGCGTAAGCTCCGTGGTAGGGTAGTGTAATTCAGCCGTAAGAATTGTCACTTTTAAGATAATACTTGATTTTTAGGACCCTCCTGAATAATGGGACCTAACTTTAAGATTGCTGTTAGATAACAAGATGTAGCGAAAGTCACACCTTTAGAAGATATAACTTAGATTTACAATTGTCGTTTAACTAAGAGTTGTCAGGACCTCCCTGGATAATAGGACCTAGCTTTCAAATTCTTAGTAATAGATGGTAGAATAATTCAGTTTAACAGTCACCTATGTGCCCAGCTACCAAACTGGGGCAGAATTTTCTTTGTTTTTGTTTATCTTGTTGACATCAGGCGCCCACTTGGAGAACAGGGAATACAATTCAAGTCAGCAGTCAGGAGCCCACTTGGAGAACAGGGAATACATTTCAAGGTCAGCGGTCAGGAGCCCACCTGGAGAACAGGGAATACATTTCAAGGTCAGCAGTCAGGAGCCCACCTGGAGACAGGATACATTCAAGTTCAGCAATCAGGACGCCACGTGGAAGACGAGACGATACTACGTACGTAGACGTAGTACGACGAAGGCCGACCGTACGGTACGGAACGAGGAGGTAACGTAGTACTAGTAACGTAGTACGGACTACGACGAGCCGACCGTCGGTACGGAACGAGGAAGTACGACTACGTACGTACGTACGTACGTACGTACGTACGACGACGACGACGACGACGACGACGACGTACGTACGTACGTACGTAACGGTAACGTAACGTACGTACGTAACGTTACGTACGTACGTACGACGTCGACGACGTACGTACGTACGTACGTACGTACGTACGTACGTACGTTACGTACGTACGTACGTACGTACGTACGTACGTACGTTAAGTCCCGTACCGGAGTTACCGAAACGTAACGGGTCGGAAAGTTTTACGTTTAGTTTTTTACGTACGTTTTTTAGGTTCGAAAAGTACACGGAGTACCCGGACTACGTACGGAACAAGTCGGAAGTACACGTTTTACAGTCAAGCGACGTACACGGAGACCGACTACGGAGACGAATGGAAGTTACAGTTCAAAGTTCAAGCGAATCCAGGAGACCGACCTAGACGGAACATAGGGTAATATAGTTCAATTACGCAAGCACGAGCCGACTGAGAGCAGGATACATTAACGTTAGCATACAGGAGCCGCTCGAGACGCACGGAATACATTCAAGTTTAGCAATCAGGAGCCCGCCTGGAGAGCAGGGAATACATTCAAGTTAGCAATCAGGAGCCCGCCTGGAGAGCATGGGAATACATTCAAGTTTAGCAATCAGGAGCCCACCTGGAGAGCAGGGAATACACTCAAATTCAGCAGTCAGGCGTCCACTTGGAGAAAATGTCAACATCTCAAAATACAGTTCGGCAGTCAGGCGTCCACCCGGAGAAAGGGAAAGCATCTCAAAGTGTAGTTCAAGTTGGCAGTCAGGCATCCACCTGAAGAAAAGGAAAGTATCTCAGATTATAATTCAAGCCGACAACAGAGGAATTTCACCGGAAGAATACAAGTCAGCATGACAACAAAAGCTACAAAATCAAGTTTGAAGAGATAGATAGGTTTTGTAATTCATAGACCATAGTTTAGTCTAGCTTCTTTTTATTTTTGACATGGTGTAATAAGGGGTTCAGTAAGCAGTAGCAGCAGCAGCAGCAACAGTGAAATCACAGCTTCATGGTAGTCCCAGCTACCAAACATTCCTGAACTACACTGACCTGATTCCTTTTTAGCCAAGGATATGTAGGCAACCTCAGAAGCAGGGTGCGGTCAAATCTTTCAAAAAATGCTTCCCACGGAGTATTCAAACGGGCAAAAATCGCTCGTATGCGCTCACTTTTCTTTGCACGAAAACACTTCGTGTTTCCGAGCAAAGAAGGGCAGCTGTGAGCACGTAATTTTTGCCCTATATGAATCACTCCCATAAATTCAAAACAAAAATAATTTCTTTCAGTGTTTGCAATTTTGTGGATTTTCGTGGCATTTTCTGTTAATTGTTTGCATTTTTGTCTATGCATTTTAATTAATGAAAAATATATAATATGTGCATTTGCATTTAGGATTTAACCTTGTATTTTTAAGAATTAGTTAGAAATTAATGGTTTTATAAAAAAGGGGAAAATCACAAAATAAAAAAAAAAAGTTTATTTTTACTTTTTAATTTTATTCTTGAATATTGGTAGTTTTCCCTTTTAATTTAGACCTTAATTAATTGTGATAATTATCATTTAGGTTTAATTAGTATTTTTTTAGGTTAATTAGGTTCTAGCAATTAGTTTAGATTTTTAGTTTAATTTTGAAAACAAAAAAAAGAAGAGAAAAGAAAGAAAATTGGAAAAATGAAAAGCAAAGGAATGAAAATCAGGTCTGGGCCAAGTCATGTTCAAAGCTTAAGCCCAGTTCGTTTCCCTTTTACCCGTTTAAAATCCAGCCCAGTTCACCCAATACATGGTCCAATTCCACCTTATAACCAAACGATGCCGTTCGAGTTCGGCAGATCTCGGCCGTTCATTTTGGTGCATCAAACGGTCCAAAACCTATCTCTTCAAACCATTAATATGTCCGAAAAAGGTCAGAGACTCCTCATTTCCTCCAAACACCTCCGTTACTTCATCTTCTCCATATCTGAAGCCCTAATCCTCCATGGTTACTAGCTTTCAGCTCCAAACTACCCCCAAATTCTCACCATCCATTCCCCACACTCCTTCAAACATTAATCCAGTGCCAATCTCCCCAAAATCCCCACCTCTTCACTTTAAGTCTGGATTTGAAAGTCAGAAAAGAAATAACGTTTCGATTCCCATGCTTTCAAGACTCGACTTGACTCAGAACTTTCATTAAGCGATTGTTCTTGCTTAAGAATAATCGATTAACGACAATTTTGGCTTGTGTCGAGATTTGTTTGTCCCAGACCGGACCAAGAACATTTGGCTGAGTTCATCGTCTTCATCGATCCATTGCGGCTAGCATCAGTACTCTCCTTCTTTCCTTATTTTCTTCTTGTCCTGTTCTTGTTTGATTTTTTTTCCAGTTTCTTGTACTGTCCTGTGACTCGAATTAGTTTCAGTCTAATTAAAATCAGTGGTTTTAAGCTTTCAATCGTGTAATTAGATTATTACTTTATTGGAATTTGTCTTTGTTTGATTTTGGGATTCCTGTTTGGTTTAATTCGGGCTGGTTAATTATTTTGAGTTTTTGTCAGCCCCTACTTGATTTGTTACTGGGTTGATTTGAGATTAGGTTTAGGGCCTATGGTAAGGCAGACTCGAGGGCATTAGAAGCCCACCTCTGTTTGGGGCCCAGGTTTGAATATAGGCAGCCTGTTTGGCTCAGGTCAAGGGGAGGGTAAATAACAGCAGGTAGAAGGGTAATCTGGGTAAGTGGATATGAGAATCTTGGGTGTAACTGCTTGAGAAACTTCTAGGAAGCTGGGTGGGGGGGTTAATCTAAATTTCAGACTTCTAGTTAAGGCTAGCTAAGCAAAAAGCAAAATTGGAAAAGGGGCAGAATGCAAAACTGAATTGTCTAGGCTGCCCCTATTTCCCTTGCCTATAAAGGCACTTTTTCTTGCCTTTCAAGGAAGATTTTTGAAGAGATTTTTAAGAGAGAAAAATACAGAAAAATAGAGACGGCTGGACTTTGAAAAGTAAAATACTCTTCCATTGAACATTTTCTGGATTTGTGAGCTTTGATTTCTAAAAAAAAATGGAGTCTGATTCTGGGTTCTAAAGGTGATCTAAGTTTGAGTCTGGGGAAGAATTTTAGCTTAATTTTGCTGGGTTGAATACATTGTTTCATTGGTTTCACTTTGGGTCGATTTCATTCTTTCAACTGATTGTATCTGGGATCTTATTCTCTACTTTACTGCTGCTACTCTCACTCCCTTGGTATTTTGCTTCCAGGTATTCATCTCACCTTACAATGTATGAAAATGGATGAACATGAAGATTGGTTTATTCAAGTAGAGATTTGTAATACTGCAGTTGTTTATTTAATGTTTTCGCACTTTTGAAGCTGTTTTTTTTAGTTTAATTTTCTTATATCTCTTTGTGTTTTGTTTTGAATATGGAATGATGTAGTAGTACTAGCTTGGCAGTTCATTGTGGAGTATCAAATGTGCATGAAATATCATGTTAAATGCTTGGCAGTGTCTGGAAGTCGTTTGTGTCCATAAGATTAGATAGTTAGTTCATTTGCTGATCAATATGTAGGACAACTTCTGTATTCATTACTGTTAAAAGGAGCATGCTTAAATTTAAGTTATCAATGTGATTAGTATAGAATCCATGTTAAAAGGGGAGCGTGATTATATAGTTAGGTGTTTCAGTGGTGTTTCAATTTTTAATATGTGAATGAACATCATGTGAATGTGTTAGATTAGAATTAGTGTGAAAGTTGAACTGTTTGCCTCTTTGATTTAGATATAAAGGTTCAGCAATGAGTATGTTCATTTAGTCTCCACGTTTCAGTAGATGCCCACTCACTGTACTTCATTAATTAGTGCATAATGTTGTTGGAACTTAAAAGGGGTTTTAGAATGATTGTCTATTTAATTCCAATCAATCCTTCAGTGCCCATAATTAATAATTCAATTGTTGATATTGTTCATGGGTTTGTGATGCTTGGATGCTCTTGTCATTTTGTTTTCCAAATTTAAGCTGCGTTCTGGTGTTGCCCAGGATTGAAGGCGTGACCTCTTTGATGTCCAGTTTGAGCAACGCCTCCTGGAAATTTGGGGCTCATCGTTTGAGTCCAAATAGGGTCAGGTATGATACCCGTTACTTGCATCCTTGTGATGTTCTTTGGGCTATTGGGCCTCACCTTAGGCCAGGCCTAAATTCTGAAGATTAAAGACGGACTAGACCTTACTTTGTTTTAATTTGGATCCACGTTGGAGTTCAGCCGAGGTTCTAAAGTATGGTGTAATTCTTTTAAGCCTTATTTCGTTGATGGATCCTTGGCTAGATGAGGTGTGTCATGAAAAACCAATAACAATTTATGGCCCTCATGAATTAATATAGAAACCCCTTAAATTAAAATAAATTGAGGTGCGCCATGCCAAACAAAGTGATAATTGCATAGTCCTTGTTTAAATGAATCCTGTTTTATCCTTAGAATTCGAGGTGTGCTATTTAGCAAATTTCCATGGCCCTCGCAAAGCTAAAAATGCGTAGTTGCTTTAGGCGCGTACTTTAATAATATTACCTTCATAAACTCGGGGTGCATTTCATGTGACGTGATCCAAAGACGTATTTTAGACGACGTTAAAATCTTCTTTAAAAATGAACAAAAGCGGCTAAAAGTTCAAATGCACATAGGTTTGAACATGTACTAAAATCAGATATTATACCACTTATAGCAGTCGAGCGACCGTGCTAGAACCACGGAACTCGGGAGTACCTAACACCTTCTCCCGGGTTAACAGAATTCCTTACCCGAATTTCTGGTTCGCGGACTGTAATACAGAGTCAACCTTCCTCGATTCGGGATTTGAACCAGTGACTTGGGACACCATAAATTATCCCAAGTGGCGACTCTGAATCTTTTAATAATAAATCTCGTTTCGATTGTCCTTTAATTGGAAAAACTCCCTTACTCCCTTTCGGGAGGTGTAGTAAAAAAGGAGGTGTGACAGTTATCGCTACGAGTGTTTCAGCTATGTGGTATATCATGTAATTGCATCTAAGGCTGCAGGTATGGTTTGTTATAGCTTGTTCGGTCTTATACATGGTATAGATGTGAGATTTTGATCTTATAGATGATTTTGGAAGTGGAGATTTGGTTCCAAGGTTTATGGGCTAGATTTGATTACAAAATTTCAGTATTGTTGTGATATCAGACCTATATGAGATAGGGTGACATGGGATCACCCCCAGGTATGTGCCCGGTAAGGTTATACAGCGATTTGTTGGCTTTTGGAACAACTTTGGACACGTTCAAGGACGAACGTATGTTTAAATGGGGATGATGTAACGATCCGACCGGTCATTTTAAGCATTTGCACTTTGCTCGCCAGTTCTCGGGCATGACTAGCCCCGTATTATGAATACTGACTTATGTAAACCGTCGGTTGTGGTTTTAAGGTTAATCGGAATGGATATGGAAGAATGGTTCTCAGCTTGAAGCTTTGAATTTGAAAGGTCTGATTCAGTCTTGGCTTTTTAGTAATCAATCTCGGATTTGGATTTTTATGATTTTGTTAGCTCCGTCGGGTGATTTTGGACTTAGGAGCGTGTTCGTAATGTATTTTGGAGGTCCGTGGTAGATTTAGGCTTGAATTGGCGAAATTGGAATTTTGGCATTTTCCGGTTGGTAGTGGAAATTTTGATATCGGGGTCGGAATAGAATTTCAGAAATCAGAGTAGGTCCGTTGTGTCATTCTAGATGTGTGTGCAAAATCTTAGGTCATTCGGATGAGGTTTGATAGAATTTTTGATTGATTGCGGAATTTGGAAGTTTTTGAATCCTTAGGCTTGAATCAGAGGGTGATTTGGTGTTCCGCCGTTGTTTTGAGCGCTGCGAAGATTGGTATTAGTTTTAATGGATATATGTGACTTGTTTGTATTTTCGGTTGAGGTTCCGGGGCCCTCGGGATGATTTCGGATAGTTTTCGGAAAAGTTGAACTTGAGAAATTGCAGCTGATGTTGCTGCTTTTGTCATATCCGCACCTGCGGATTGGGGACAGTAGGTGCGAGCTCCGCATGAGCGGAAGAGCGACGCAGGTGCGTGGAGGACCGCAGGTGCGGCTTGGTAACCGCATTTGTGATGCCGCAGGAGCGGTAAAGCGACCGCAGATGTGAGGCCTGGTGAGATACGTGAAATCCGCAGAAGCGGATGTTGTTCCGCAGAAGCGGAAGCGCAGGTGCGCTTATGGGACCGCAGGTGCAAAAGTGCTGGGCAGAAAGTATAAAAAGGCCCCTTCGCGATTTTCAGTCATTTATTTATCATTTTTGTGCGATTTTGGAGCTCCAAACTGTGATTTCAAGAGGGAATCAAGTGTTGATAGAGAGGTAAGCTATTTGGGCTTTATATCATGTGTTTATGGTGATTATTAGAGAAAGAGTTGGGAAATTAGGGCTTGGAATTGGACAGTTGAATTGGGGATTTGAAGGGCCATTTGAGGTCCGATTTTGGTGTATTTGATATGTATAGACTCGTGGGAGGATAAGGATTCTAGTTTTGTGATTTTTATTAGAATCCGAGACGTGGGGCCGAGGGTCGGGTTTGGTCAATTTCGGGATTCTTGGTGTAAATTGGTTATTTTCGAGTGGGTTTTGTTCCTTTAGCGTATATTGATGAGTATATTCTGGTTTTGGATAGATTTGGAGCATTTGGAAGCCGATTCGAGAAGGCAAAGGCATCGCGGGCTAGAGTTTGGACCAGATTGAGGTAAGTAATTATTGTTAATGTTGTCCTGAGGGTATGAAACCTCGGATTTCACATCGTTGTGCTACTTTGAGGTGACACACACGCTAGATGACGAGCGTGGGGTCGTGCACTGTGGGGATTGTGACTTGGTCCGTCCCGTGCGACTGTTAAGTCGCATATTTGATTGAAAATTTGTTTAATATCATTGTGTTTTGGAAAATATTACTATGTTTTGGCTGAATGCCATATTTGGGCCTTGTGCCAACTGTTTGGTACCCTTATGGGCTTTTTACTACTATTTTCCTCACTGTTTTGGTTTAATATCTACACTCAGTCATGCTACGTTTTCCGATTTCATAATTCAGCCTTATTTACTCAATTTTGATGCTATAAACGATATTTTTTGGCTGAGCACCCTGTGTTACCGATAGCCCGAGTGGCTTGTGAGGCTGATGACTGAGAGGGACCGAGGGTCTGATTATGAGGTTGATGACTGAGAGAGAGGTCGAGGGCCTGGTGGTGAGGATTATATATATTTATGGATCGGGCTGCATGCCGCCGCGATATTTGGTATATTTATGGATCGGGCTGCACGCCGCAGCGATATTATATAGATATATAGATCGGGCTGCGCGCCGCAGCAATATTGGATCGGGCTGCACGCTGTAGCTATATAGCGCTTGGGTTGTAGGAGCCCCTCCGGAGTCTGCACACCCCTAGTGAGCGCAGTCAACTATATATATGGATCGGGCTACATGCCGCAGCGATATATGGATCGGGCTGCACGCCGCAGTGGTTATTATATGGTAGCTATTGAGCGTAAGTGCTAAGTGTGAGCGCTGATTGATGGGAGTTGAGTCATGAGTGACTGAGAGGCTTGCCCGAGGGGCTATATATACATGTATACAAGTGATGCTTTGCCCGAGGGGCTTGTTTTCATGAATTTCCTGTTTTGACTCCTCTTTATACCGAGCCTCTATTGAAAATGTTAGACAAATATTTTGAACAACTTTCATTGAAACTGGAAATTTTTACGAGATGTTTGGAATTAAATTACGGATTTGATTTGTTGTTTCCACTGAGATTTTCCTGTTATATGATGTATTAGAATGACTGAGGGGTTTGCCAGAAGGGTTGTTTAGGAATTATTTTGCCCGAGGGGCCGATTACGATTTTCAACACTTTCACTATAAACTACATTGAACCTTTATTGAAACTGTTAGAAAGTTATTTTGGAAGTTATTTTTCAAAGGATTTTACTGAAATTGGAACTTAACGAGATGATTCGATTTGTATCCTAATTTGGAAACATACTGTACCCGCTGTGGTGCTAAGACGTGGGATACGTGATTTCTTATTGCTCAGTCTTTAATTACTTTTATTACTTACTGAGTTGGCGTACTCACATTACTCCCTGCACCTTGTGTGCAGATTCAGGTATTTCTGAGCTTACAGCAGCTTCTGTGTACTTCCGGAGTTAGTAAGGTAGTTGCACGGCGTTCGCAGCCCTACCCTTCTCCTTCCCATCCTAATACTTTATATTTCAGACTTAGTCTGTATTAAGCAGACAGTGTTGAGTTGTACTTAGTGGCTCATGAATAGTGACACCAGATTTGGGCTGTGTTGATTGTTTTTTGATATTTATTCCCGCGTATTTCTATTGATATTTAAAAATGAAAGAGCTAAGACTTAAATCTGTTTAGAAAAAGTGTAAATCTTACAAAAGATCTTCCATGTGGTTCGTGTTGTTTTGGCTGGCCTAGTACTGTGACAGGCGCCATCACGATCGGGGTATTTGGGGTCGTGACAATATAAAATCAAATTTAACTTACAGAATAATTGGTGAAGTTGATAACTTCTATGAACCCAAAAATTCTTGTTGTAAGCTAGGGATCTTATTCATCATATTACACCCCCACAATTTCTGTTTTTATCGCGTTTTTGTGCTAATAGGCCATGCACGCTCCTGATTTTCATGAGTGCTCTAGAAATTTTACCACAAATTTTATAGGAGCGGCCCCACTCCACCATTCATATAGGTCCATCCATCAAGTGTATTCTGCAGCGCAATACACTACCTACAAAAGGCTATGGAATTTGGGATTAAGAGTATAATAACTCAACCTCGCATTCCTTGCAGTCTTGCACTATACACACACACACACCATAGGAAGAGACATAATTTAATAGTGCATATTTGATCAACGGATGACTTGTATTACTCATATGAACCTACTTCATGGGATCTCCAATTACATAGGTTGGTTTACCATCATTGTTGATACATCTCAAATTGGCAAAAGTTTCAACCCCTTGATGTTTCACTTATAAGTCAAAGGATCGGCCAAATCCACTTTTGACTACACATAATATGTATAAAAAATTCTCATCTCTAAGCAATTGCTATATCAAATTATGTCACTAGAGAATATATCCACTCTTCCCATTGAAAGATTTATTTTCTTACTATGGCTATTGCGCCTTAGAAATCACAATTCATCGATATAATTATTGATGGTTTAACTCACCAAGAGGTGGGAGGCGATTTCTTGAAGGATTTTGAAGGAGAACCATTGGGTAACGAATTCTAACTCTATTTTGGATCACATACATAAATCTATTGTTGTTTTTCTCATTTAATTAAGGAATCTGAGGGTGGAAGTTTGAAAATGGAGAAAAAAGTTCCCTAATAGAAAATCTGAAGTTTGAATAGGAATTTGAGGTCGGATTGGGATATTTTTGTACGAGTGAACTCGTGAGTGAGTGGGTGTTCGTAATTTGTTATTTTTTTACCCGATTCCGAGATGTAGGCCCGGGGAGGATTTTTGGGCGTTTTTCTATTTTCATGACTTAGCTTTGAATTCATTAGTCAAATGAGTTGCTTGTTGCTATATTTATGTTATGTAATTGATTTGACTAGATTTGGGCGACTCGGAGTTGGATACTCGTGGCAAGAGCGTGATTTCAAATTGATTTTGAGCTTGGTTCGAGGTAAGTGGCTTGCCTAACCTTGTGTGGGGGAACCCCCCTTAAGATTTTGGTACTGTTGTTATATGAATGCTGTGTACGTGAGGTGATGAGTGCGTAAACGTGCTAATTATTGAAAAACCCCGTTTTCATTAAGTAATTAACTATGTTTTCCTTTAATTGAGTAATAATAGTATACGTAGCCTCCCGTTTAGCTTAGGAAAAACATGCTTCTATGCCTTAACTGTCTTATCTGCTTTAACTGCTTTCCTGGATTCTGTGTAGCATGTTTAGAGTAAGAATTTTTTGTCTTCTTTGCTATGAACTTGAATATAACTGTAGATCTTTCCTAGTTGGAACTGTTGTGTATTTTGAATGAGTCGTGTATTTATTTTAGGACTACGTAATGGCATTCCGGGAGATCCCCTTGTGTGTTTATGTTTGGGACTACGGGATGGTATCTCGGGAGATCCCCCTGTACTGAATATTTACTTTGGGATAACAGAACAGTATTCCGTGAGATCCCCCTACACATTTACGATTTGGACTACATGAGGGTATCCCGAGAGATCCTCTGTACATTTACATTTGGGACTACAGGACGGTATCCCGGGAGATCCCCTGTTGCTATTTCTGTGTACTAAGTTATTTCTTCCTGTGATTTCATTTTTCATTGATTGTTAGCATTTTAACTCTACTGTGATATTTCATACTGTTTTTATCTTATTATATGTATAAACCAGTTGAGCCCTGCCCTGATTTCGTCACTACTCGACCGAGGTTAGGCTTGGCACTTATTGGGTACCGCTGTGGTGTAGTCATGCCCTTTCCTGCACATGTTTTTTGTGTGTAGATCCAGGTACTTCCTCTCAGCCATACTTCCAATGAGGCGGGGCGATCTCAGAGACTTCAAGGTATATATGTCGCGTCCGCAAACCTAGAAGTCCCTCTCTATTCCTCTTTCAGTTATAGACTTCCTGTATTTTTCTTCGTTGTTAGATTTTTGGAGTTAGAAACACTATGTACTTCTGTAGCTTGTGATTTATGAGATTCCGAGTTTTGGGAGTGTTTATTTTCATATCGAGAGCGTTTTTATTGTATATGCCGAGCGGTATTTTAAACTCCTTTATTATATTTACCTGTTAATTGTTAGTTTTCGTATCTTGTTTCATTTCCAGCAAATTGATAGGCTTACCTAGTCGTAGAGACTAGGTGCCGTCACGATAGTTCACGGAGGGAGAACTTGGGTCGTGACAATAGCGTCATACTTATAATCCCAAAGTAATCTCATTCCCGAACTTACGTCGATTAACTTACGATGAAACTTTAACGTACGAAAATGCGGGATGTAACATCTCATTTATGAGCTTTCATCAATTTACTTATGGTGTACTTTCACGTATGAAAATATGGGATGGAACATCATTCACCCCTTTGGAACATTCGTCCTCGAATGTTGACTGATGCACTTATCATTTTCATAACCTATGGTTCTTGCGAATACTTTAGTACTCTCCTTGCCATCAAGGCAATTGTTCTGTGAATAAACCCAAAGGCCAGGGCATTCCTCCCTTTAGGTCTCTTTCTCACACCACGACCTGTGGTCGGAATTCATCCAATCTCGTAATTGTTTCTACCTTTGGCCATGCAGCATGTACGACCTTTTCCTTGTAAGTGCACCTATGCGATTCGTCTCTCCTTTTTCCTCTAGCTTTCAGCCTATCTCTAGGCCTTTTCAAACATATACAGAGCTTGACAAGATGTCCCACTGGGCATCTATCAGTATACTGAAGTTCTTCGCTCGGTTTGTTGAACTTACGAATATTGTTATATCTTGTTTCATAGACCCGGTTATCTATCCGCATGACTTTACTGCATCTAAGTAGGTCATACTATACCATAACTCTTACCTCGATTTATCATTACTGAGGTCTGTTACCAAACTCCAGGTTACTTTTGTTTCTTATCCCATATGTATAAATCTATGTCCTTTAATGCTTCCACATTACTGTTCATCTAAAGGATGGAATCCTTATCCCCTCTCATACGTTGGAACTTTATCCATCTATTGTTTATTCACCTCAATATTGATCTACAATCTACTACTGATAACTTGAAACCTGTTATGTAATCACTAGGGCTCACGTTGCATCGTGGAACATCTGAAGTAATTTTCCTGATCCACCTGGGGGCAATACTATACTTCCATAACCGTATTTCATAGCATCCCAATGTTATTCACATTACGTGGGTATTTTAATCCTGTACAATACATGAAATCCGCTCTTCTTTTTTTCTTCTTCAGATC
This sequence comes from Nicotiana attenuata, assembly GCF_001879085.1. NCBI lineage: Eukaryota > Viridiplantae > Streptophyta > Magnoliopsida > Solanales > Solanaceae > Nicotiana > Nicotiana attenuata. Next base: position 200,649 of record NW_017671505.1, read on the forward strand.
ATTACTCAATTGAAGGTCCAAACGTCATCCTTTATCTATCACAATTACACCCTTATTCTACTACCAGGGAAGCATTCCATCTCTTCTAAATGCTAAGTTTCTTTCAGGCTATACTAAGATTTCTATAACTTAGAGAAACCATTATCTCTCTTATTTTCATGGGCTTAATCTTGAGGACTTATCCATTCCAGTGACCTTCTCACTCGCCCTTTCTTATCCTTACTCCTGTCTTCTAGAACCTTATCGCTTTACCATACAATAGCTTGCGGCCTACATATATCTATTTATATTACTCGCTACCTTACAATTTGCTTTCATCATAGATTTCCTTATGTCATTATAGAACATCAAGCGAGACATCACATCATTTCGTACTCTTCTTTACTCTCTTAATTAGGCTTCTCAATACCTAGAAACCATAGGCTGGAAGACATGCCACTGACGACGCCTCTGTCATTCCAGGATATTAAATCCCCGCACTTCTAGACTTCTAGCCGAAGTAAGGACTATTCACAACCTTCTACATTTGAGTATCTCGTACTTTGTCCACCTTTACCTTGCTTACCTTAAAATCATGTATCACATCTTCTATATCTTTCATGACCTCCCTTCCACATAGGTATAATTCACATCCACAACTTGAAGCTCTATAATAATACTTGCACCTTTGGTGCATACACAATTTGATGGGAGCTTCTTACTGACTTCTCATGAGGCTGGTATTCTTCTAACTGGCTTTATTGTAGAGCCGTTATAGAATATGGCTACTGTACTATCTCTCTTGTACCTATGATATTAAGGGTGATCCTGCAATGTTCTCAATCACGATTTCTAGAATTTTCTGGGTCCAATAATCAGACTCCTGATTTACTTGGTTGATATAACTCTTTAGTTTCTTCTTCCTTCTGATCAGCCTTCATGTAGGCTTGTCGCGCCCCCTTTTTCCTTTCCTCGCGGAGGGAATCGGGTTTATGACATTTTTTGTTGGGACAACTTTGTCCTTTTGGGAAAGGGGGGTTTGCATTTTTTGAAGAGTCGCCACCTAATGATTTTAAGGTGTGTTAGGGCACCTATATAGTTCATTTCTAACTATGTTTGATAACCAGAGATAGGGTAAGGGCTTGAAATTATCCTATGGGGAAGGTGTTAGGCACCCCTCAGGATCCACTAGCGTGGTTCCCGGCCAGACAGTTTTTTGTGAATCTGTACAATTAGCAAGTATGGCTCAAATAGTAGGGGATTTAAGTTTAAGTGCACAAATGTTTGAAAGACAACAAGATTTTTGAAAAGGATTACAATCTAAGCATGTCCGTGAATGTAAAGAGGGGTGTCCTAGGTTTGTTTGTAATATGGATCACATCAGTACAATGCCCGGTAATCACTCCTTAGAAAAGGGGCTACGCGTGGCATTAGCGCACCGGTCATCATATCCATATCTACCCTTTCCTGCCACGTGAAGGTAATTAAAGTGAAGGTTGGTCTCGACCCCTATCGCATGCTGTTACTCGTCCCTTTCTATCAGTCCCAGAGGAATTTAGGACACCTATCCTATAAGAAGGAGGTTCTAGGCAGACCCTCAGGTTTAAAGGCAAAATACTAAGGCGACATACAATAACAAGTAGGACTTCAATTAAGGGGAGCATGGAAGACAAACGAAAGGCTCAAATATACCTCCACAGGTAATACACATAGAAAACATGACTCATACACAATTAAAGTCTGAATTTAAATCCTATGCATGGTATCTAAGTGATAACAGCATAACCAGATTTATCACATGACTCAGAAAAGAAGTCTGAATCAGGCTTGCCTACTGATTTTAACAGTTAATAATTAGACACTAATCACAGAGATGATTCTGGTTAAAGTTGATTACCTAAGTCTTTCCTAGGCGAACAATAATGTGCAGGAGTTATTCAGAATTATTAAAACAGTGGAAATTATTTTACTCTAAGAGCATGCTGTTCTAGTTGATACGAATGCAGAGATTATTACCAGTTATTTTAAACAGGATAATCAAGTGTGAATCTATTTTTACCTCTTTTATAACCAGCAATTTACATTAAGTGTGAATGCAAGCGTGGATAAGATCCTAAGACATGGTATCTAAGATGCACATGCAAATGGCAGGATTGTTGAAAAACAGAAGCCCTAAGGCATGATTTCTAAATGCGCACAAGAGTTGCAGAATTATTGAAATGTGACTTCTGAAAGTACGAGAGCAACAACTTTTATGCCAATGTTGTTATGGTCCTAGGAGCAAGATATCTAAGTGATAGACATAAAACATGGATTAGTGATGGATGAGATGCTGAAGCAAGAAAACGTGGGTCCTAAGAGCATGATTTCTAATGCATGTATGAACCTTAAACATGGTTTCTATTGCACAATTAGGAATATAACCCTAATAACATGTTTTTTACCCTCAACAACTATAGCATGTATACTTACCCCATCCCTTTTCACTAGCCACCCCAATACTTGTTTACAACAGGTTATTACAGACCAACATTGAAATGAATTACATAAGTAGCAATGAAAATAAGAAGTTACACTATAGGAAGCATGATTAGGACTTCCTCCCTGAGTTACGTAATAAATCACTTCAAGTGCCAAGATTGTTCATAGCTTTCCCTCATATCTAGGTGTGTCAGAGTTCCCTAAGGACCTCAAGGGATCCCGAACAGTGCTCACACCCAGATTTCATAGCCAAGACAGAGTAAGTGCAGTGTGGAAAGGCCAGCTTTCATGTGTCCAAGTTCAGAAGGAGCTCAAGGGTCCCAAGGCAGGGCTCACACAAAAGGGGCAGAACCTAGTATTCTAAGAGTACAGTGAAGGTGCAGAACACATGTTTGAAAGGCGTTTATTTAAAAACTGGACTGACAAGTCCATTTTGAAAGCAATCAGTAATAGAGATGATTGAAAGCAGTTGTAGTAGTAAACAAAACTCAAACACCTTAAGGTGGGATCACACACAAAATCAGTAATCACACAGGGGGTCAAGGGATTTGGGGATACACAAACATTTGGCTGTAAACACATAACCCCAACAAGGGTCTTAGGACTGGTTTGGACATGCTCAGCAATAGCTGATACTGGCATAATCACAGACCAGTCAGAAAGAACATAAACACATAGAGGTGACAGGGATTTGGGATTCATAAGATGGTAAGTACACAGTAAGTGATTGACAAGGCATGCTTTGAAACACACATAAGGGAATGCATTAATCTAACGGGAAGGGGAGACATAATAGCATGCTAGTAATGAAACTCAACTACAGGTTTCACAACAGAACCACAAGTAGAAGTAGAGCAACAATGAGAGAAACTGAAATAATAAGAGAAGCATGTTGTTGTTGAGGCTTTAAAATTAAACTAGGACATACCAGTTAAGGAAGCAAAGTGCAGAAAAGTAATGCAAGTAGAATTCCACAGTCTAGCCTTGGCTTTCAGCCGGCTAGACAAGCAATAGCACAAGTAGTAGGGAAAGAAGAGAGAGTTTGAGTGTGTATGTGTGTGTTCTGAACTAATTGTTCGTCTCTTTAAAGAAGAGAGGGTAGAGTATTTACAGCTTTGAAAACAGACAGGTAAATAAGGTAAGAAGTACTGACTTAGCATAATTATAGAAATAATACAAATTAGAATCAATTAAAGACCCGGTCTCCCTTTAATTAGGGAGTCATAGTTCAAACGGGTACAAGTTGTATCAAATAAGGAAAAGAATTGTTTGTAAGACTGATTTTACCATGATAGGAATAGTAAAAGCATGTAGCATATAATAGAGTCTAAGTACAGAATAGTTTCAACATAAGGAAAGTACACGTTAATTAACAGCACATAAACAAGGCAGAGTATAATTTGATTCTGAAAATTAGTTCAAAGAATCACGGATGAGATTGAGAATCATAGGGAATCAGTACTAACCAAGGAAAGGATCACAAAAGTGAGGAAGCAATTTTGAAAAATCAGTATAGAACTACAAGGAAAATACACAGAATCAAAGGTGTAGATTTAAGGAGATTACACAGAATCAACATAAATTATGGGAAAGATCAATAAAACAAATGGCCGGACCTATAAATAACACGTGTTTGGAAAAAATCAAAGAGACCTTAAGAACAAACGAAAACAAGAAGCACAAGAGCATATAGAACACACATAAAGCCCAGAATATTCATGGTAGTCATGTAAACACACTGCAAATAAATTCAAACGTCGAATCGAACCCAGAAGTATTAGGTTGCTTGACAAAAATGAGCAAAAAGGAAAGACTCGGGTAATGTTTAAACATGCTAAAAATCAAAGTAATTACTAAAAATCAGAAAGAAATCATTTTTTTAAAAAGGGCTTTGAAACCCTAATCTAGAAAATGAAGAAACTGTTTAAAATCGGTGAAACATTTTGAAGAAGACAAGTGACAACCTTAAGAAACTCATAGATCCATCACAGATCTAAAAGGATCGGAGGATTTATAGCTAGGTTTTTCAGAAAAATAGCAAAGACGAAGAAAAATCGGTCAAAAATCATGGATACACCTAAATCTAAGACAGATCTAAAGGAAAGTGGAAAATCTCAAGAGTGAGGGTTTCAAAGAACCCAAAGAAGATGAGAAAATATTAGATCGTTACCGGTTTTAGCCGGAAAAGCCATGGATCTGACTCGAGCAGCCATGGATAGCCGGAAAAAAGACCATGGATAGAAGTTGAGCAAGGTCTGGACTAGATCTCTTTGATATCTTTCCACTAAATCACAAAAGCGGGCCACCGGGGGACGTAGAAGACAAGTACACGTCTCGAACAGCCATGGGAGTCCATGGACTGAGAGAGGATCGAAGGGGATTAGGATTAGTTTGGGTGGCGGCGGCTAGGGTTTGAGTTAGGTTTCAGAGGGAATTGGAGAGGAAAAGGGATTCAAGGGCGGCGGATTGGTAGGAAATGAATTAGGTTAGGGGGTCGTTTGGGGTTAAAAATGGTAAGAGGCAACGTGGACCGTTGATCTCCTAGATCAACGGTCGAGATTAGAGAGGGTAGGTCGGGATCCGGGTTTGGGCTTGGTTCCGGTGGGTTTTCACTTGTGTTGCGGTCCGGTTTAAATTAAAATTGGGCTGGGGAATTGGGGTTTGATTTAGGCTATAATTGAAATACAAATGGGCTGTTATTTAAATAGCCAATTTTCTCTTTTTAATTTGTAAAAAATAGTAAATAGTTTCTGAAAAATAAATTAAAGGGCTAAAATGATTTATAATACATAATTAAAAATTTAAAAATACAGGATCCAATTTTATGCATATAAAACATAATTAAACCTTAAAATGGCTAATATTGCAATTATGTGCAATTTAGCTTCAAAAATACTAAACATAATTATAAAAATATGTAAAAATTACTTTAGCCTTACTTTGGCATAAATATAAAAATCTAATAGATGAATTATCAAAAATAATAATTTTGGAAATAATTATTGGGGATTTTATGGGTAAAAAGGGAGAAAATAAATCAATTTAAACCTTTAAAATTATGGAAAAAATAATAAAATACTTGGACATGCTTATGTATGCATATATGTACTATTTTTAAGTTATTTTGCATATTGAAAATACATAGGGAAAAACTGGGTATCAACAAGGCTTAAGCTACCTTCCGATCTGCGGCTCTTGGTATTAGTTATTACTTTAGCCTTTCATGGGCGCTTTTCATTCCTTTGTCTATGACCTGGTCTCAATTCTTTCTTTTAACTTATACCGCAGTCTTCTATGGCTGTATGATTGTCAATATATATGTTGCATGGATAATACTCCGCAATCTTAAGTGCATTCATAACGTAACTAATTCTGGATCATTGATCGAATAATTCCTTTCGTTCCATCTCAATTTTCTTTAAACGTAAGTTATTAATTTTCCTAGCCTTTCTTCCCCCTTGTTGCATGCATACTTAGCTTATCTTAGTTCCCACACATGCCGGATTTTTTGTGCAACTCATATGATCTCGAATATTACTTTTGACTTTACTTCCTATTCATTAGCCACGGTAGGTGCCACTCCCTTATGGAGTACATACAATTTTGTTGTGAGACTGTTGTTATAAGACCATTTCCTCCATAGGTCACTGAGCTTAGGTTGAAGCCTTCTTCCTTATTTTCTTCAGCTACTCTTTCATTGTAGTATTTAGGAAGGACCCTCTGACTCTTGTAAAGCTCCGAGCTTATTACATCGCATTCCCGATAGAATTTTTGATGTTCGTACTCACCTATAATTATTCTTAGTTACTTACCTTCACACTCATGTGCTCGTAGGGTTATTTCTGAACTGAAATGTTGACAGTCTTCCCAGTGGCACTCTCTTTTATTTTCGTAACACTCATACGAGACCATTTTACTATCCAACTCCTATCTGAATATTTCTCAAGGATCACGATGTCCTAACTGCGAGGCTGAATTCTCTATATTAGGTTTTACTGTGTTTATCTTGCACGATCTGTTGATTTGTCTATATTCTCTTGTCTACCCATAACTAGGCTCTTCCTGAATACACTACTAACTACTCGTTGGCCCATTCTCATATCAATATTCCATGTGATCTTTCTTGGGTTATTTCCTTTGTCTTAACTTATGTCTCGTACTGGCTCCTTATTTATCAATAACATCTCGGCCAGGAATCCTTACTTCCTCTTCTTGACGTCGTGTTTGCATATGTTCTGGAATCGTAGCATAACCACATGATTTGAATATGTGAAATCTCATTCCTTTCTCATTTTTATCACATTCTTCTTTTATCATTTCATAATTATTAGAACCGCCTTATTCTGATTTAATGCCACATCACTCCATATTCCCCCCTTCAGGGGAGTACTAAGATTTAGAGCTACGATGATCTACCTACAGATGTTTTACCTCTTCATCTTTAGCATCTTTTCACATCAGCGATGACCCTTACTCGCCTTGTGGTAATCCTTCTGTACCAAGGATAACAAAATTCCTACTCATGAGGGTGACACTTCGTGTAACTGGCACAATTAGTCCCTTAAGCTTAACTTTTCTCACATTGCTTTCTTTAGGGAAGCGTCTTCCTGAATGACCTTTAAAGGTTATTCTTCCGTCGTCCATTCTATTATTGTCGGAATGGAATCTTAAATTCTCATGATGCCGACTATCATCAAATCACTCAGTCCCTAATTCATGTTGAATTTATCTTGTTCACCAATCAATACTGATTTCTATTACTCCGAGGTCTAGCTTTTCTTTATGTTAATCACGTTAGATTCACGAACTTATTTCTCGAAATGATGATGTGACTTTATGGCCTATACCCTTTTGTTGCCTCAAGGCCTGTTACCTCTCGTATTTTCCTTTTCTTGTCTATAGACTCTGTAATACTGTGTCATTTTTTTTATATACCGTTACCATCCATGTATCATATCATAAACATAATGCTTTATTAAATCTCTTCTTATTTCCCGCTAACATTTATGTTTATCACTTTATTCTGAAAACTTCAACAAGACATTCTCTTGCTTTTTGCTCCCCTTACTCCATCCAGTGGCTCTTCGGGTTGCCTATCATTAATTTTTTTTTTGAACACTCTAGTATTCATATCTAGATGCACTGTTGTAGAGTGCACCATCTGGGTGTCTTACAAGGAAATCGATCAGTACATTTGCAATAACCATCTGTGTCAACTAACACAAACGCAATCCATTCATCATTATGGGTTACTCTAACCCCAGTCGGATCCTGATATCCCGTCCTTCTATTAAACTACACTTTTTAGCCCTCATAGGGCATAACTAAGATGGGTGTGACCAATTATACATACCTTTGTTACTGTTGAAGGTAACTCAAAATGCTTATATCTCCTTTCCTAGGTGGTAAGTAATGATAATCTTCACTAGCTAAGTAACTCGTACCCTTCTTCTTCTTGCTTCTTTTACTTGTTGAAACTTGTATCTACCTTCTGATTCTCTCGTTGCTTTTTACCATATGGGTCAATAGATATTCATGTCTTAGGGATCCTTTTCCGGAAGGTCAGACGTCTTGGTACACACATGGATCTGATGGAGACCTTACATTTACTTATCATAAGCATGATGCAAAATCGAGTTCCTTTGACTCAACTCTTGCACAGCCACATTCAATACTTTACCAAATGTCTTTCTAGATGTAGGCATCATCGTATTATGAAAAAGATAGAGTTTAGGAAATTCAGTTCTTACAACTGAGCTCTACTACACGATCTAGAGTAAGAAGAAAAATGATAGTCCTAAATGCCCTGTAGCCACCTTCTTATAAGTGTGGTTCACAACACACCCATAAACAAGACTCTACTAGACACGGCTTGTAGACTCCCAAGGACTGCTCTAATACCACTTTTTTTACGACCCAAACTGAAGGGTCATGACGGGCACCCGGTGCCTTACTCAACCGAGTACCAGCGTAACATATCATTCTAATCGTACTGTCATTGGTAACTGGGCCAACATGGCCACAACTCATAATGTATAACAATAAGTGGGAAAGCACTGTATCAATGAAACATCTTTCTTAAAACATGAATACGTATGGTTTGTCAAGGCCTCTGATATACTGTACAAAATGAACCTCTGTCTACAAAGCCTCTAAGAGTATTTGACATCAAATGGGACAGGGTACTAGCCTACCCATAAGTCTGTAGCAAAATTCTGACACGATGACTCATAGACTCGGTTGCACTCCGAATGAGGTGGAGTCTTACCGATCCTTTGCTGAATGCTATCCTCGTCTACTATGAGGGCTCGTCAAATTGATGTCTATACCTGTAGGCATGAATGTAGCATCCCAACAAAAGGACGTCAATACAAATAATGTACCGAGTATGTTAGGCACATAAATAAGCGTATAAATGACATGGAAGAAACATGGAGTAAATGACTTAACCTGTAAATCTGGATAACTCTGTAAATCATGAAATACTTATAGTATCATGCATATGCGTATGAATGTCATGTCCTGCATAGGTACATGTGTTCATAACATCATCAAGCCTTTGAGGGCATCCCATCATATCATCTCGGCCACTGTGGGCAAAATTATCAACGTATACCAACTGATCAGGTGGTGGTGCGTATATAACGTCGTAACCTTTCCCATATCCCATTTACATAAAATATACATATATACACGTATATAATGTCATCTGGTCATGGGTCAATGTACATGTATAAATGAATGCAATGCATGAGAAGTACGTCAATAAAATCTCTCGGAATGTCATAGGACCATTATGCCTTTAAATAATATCATGAAATAAAGTTTTTCAACTTACATATTTTTCTAAGACCCATGAATAGAAGATGTAATAATAAGACACATGGGAATTCAAGAACACAAGCACCTCTAATACTTCTATGAATAGAGTCATTTATGGAAGTTGTGCATTTGCTCATTTCGTTTGTGTCATATAGATCATGCCAAAAGCAAATAAGGGATAACCTTAACATACCTCGACCGATTCTCTTGACAAATCCTCTAACACACGTCTTTTGCAATGAAACATGTAGCGGCGGATCGAAGTAGGAAAATATCCGTATGATATTCTGGAGAAAGATTCTACCGTGCTTTCTTAAAATTGCATCTCACACATAACTGGATCTTGTATGAGTTTGGTTGAAGCCATTTCACGTTGCCATCACTTGTAGGAGTTTGTTGGAGCACTTTACTTTGCTATGGATATTGAAATATGTCTCTCTTTGAATCTTTGAGATGTCTGTTACCTTAGTGGGTGTGGGCCACACTAAGGTGATGAGTTAGCCACATAAGATCCTCCAATTGCCACCTATTTTAATGACTATGAGTCATTACTTGGGCTTTAAAATCAAGACCCCTTGGCTTCCACATTAGGAGATCAATCAACCTTATCTAAATATCCTTAATTAACTAGTTAATGTCCCACTAAAATCAATAATTAACCAATTACCCACATAATCAAGAATTAGTTCAAGTTACTCAAAATACTACTCACTGTTAACACACTTTATACACCTTACTATATGTGGTACCTTGTATGGTACTAATTCATAAATACGGAGTATTATAGCTTGGACCGTATATGATCCCCAAATCGCCAAACTTTGACGATACTTATTTTCTTCGATTCGCTTACCCTCTCACTTTCACGAATTTACTTATCACTTTTTTGAAATAACGTAACGCTTATAATTCCAAAATAATCTCATTCCCGAACTTCCCTCGATTAACTTACAACGAAACTTTAACGTACGAAAATGCGGAATGTAACATCTCATTTCGAGCTTTCATCAATTTACTTATGGCGTACTTTCACGTACGAAACTATGGGGTGTAACAACGAACGCGTAGAACAAAAACCCCCAGCCGTCATTTCCTTCATCCCGAACGCGATGGAATCTCCGTGTTTGCGAAGAAGGAAATAAGAACTAGCAACTTAGCAGCTTTGGACTGAGCTACGGGCGGTCCGAAAGACACCTGAGCAACCGGGACTCCGTCCAACTATGCCGACAAGTCCATAAACATAATACGGACCTGCCCGAATCCCAAGAACACGTAAAATAATAGTGAAACTATGAATTGCACCCCGAAACCAAATTAAATAAACTTATGAACTTCAAACTTTTCAACTAGCTCTAAACGCGTTGAATCTTTCTTAGACTACTCGGAATGATACCAAATTTTGCATACAAGTCATAAATCACCATACGAACCTATTCCCAGGCTCAGAATCCGAGATGAACTTCGATATCACCAAAATTTACTTCAAATAAAATTTAAAGAACTTCAAGACCTTCAATGTGCTAACTTTCAACATTAGGCACCAAAACGCTTCCAGATCACCCAAAACTCAATCATACAAACCTATTGGAACTATCATATCCCGGCTTCTATGTAGTTTACTCAAATGTTGACTCAAGTCAAACTTATCCATCTTAGGCCACTATCAAGGAACCAAGTGTTCCGATCTTGTAAACTCAAACCAACTATTCCCGCAAGTCATAAGATAGTAAAAGCACATACAAGGAGTCTTAATTACGGGAACGAGGATCTAGAAAGCAAAACGGTGGGTCGGGTTGTTATATTCTCCACCTCTTAAACAAACTTTGTCCTCGAACGGTAACGAATCATACCCAGGATAATTGTGAATATCTGCTCTGTATGTCCTCATCGCTCTCCCAAGATGCCTCCTCGACTGGTTGACCCCTCCACTTGACCTTTACCAAATAAATCTTCTTAGACCTTAATTGGTGAACCTGCCTATCAGCAATGGAAACTTGCTCCTCCTCACAACCCAAGCTCTCATCTAGCTGGACCGTGTTGTAATCTAACACATGCGACCTGTCGGCATGGTACTTCTGTAGCATAGACACATGGAAAACTGGATGAAATCCCGATAGAGTGTGAGGAAAAGAAAGCTCATAATCAACCTCCCCAACTCGCCTCAATACCTCAAATGGGCCAATAAACCATGGGCTCAACTTTCCCTTCTTCCCGAACCTCATGATACCCTTCGTCGGCAAGACTTTCAAAAGAACCTTCTCACCCACCATAAATGATTAATCACACGCCCTCTGATCCGCATAAATCTTTTATCTGGATTATGATGTATGAAGTCGCTCCTGAATCAACTTTACCTTCTCTAAGGAATAATTCACTAAATTTGTGCCATATAACCTAGCCTCACCGGACTCCAACCATTCGATGGGCGAACGACATCGTCAACCATACAAAACCTCAAATGGATCCATCTCGATCTGGGCTGATAATTGTTGATATAAGCGAACTCGGCCAGATGCAAGAATCGATCCTACTGGCCTCCAAAGTCAATCACACACGCTTTGAGCATATCCTCCAGGATCTAAACTATCCGCTCTGACTGCTCGTCGGTTTGTGAATGAATGGATGTACTAAGCACTACCCGGGCACCCAACTCGCTCTGTATTGCTCTATAGAAATACGTAGTGAACTGATAGACTCTATCTAAAATGATGGAAACAAGCACACCATGCAACCGGACAATCCCCTGATTGTAAATTTGGGCCAATCTTGTAGAAGAGTACATAGTCACAACCGGAATAAAGTGTGCCGACTTGCTCAGCATGTCAACAACGACCTAAACAAAATCAAACACCATCAACGTCCACGGTAACCTAACTACGAAGTCCAAAGCGATGTGATCCCATTTTCATTCCGGTATAACCATATGCTAAAGTAGGCCACCTGGATTATAGTGCTCATGCTTAAACTACTGACAGTTTAGGCATCTCACTACATACTCAACTATGTCATTCTTCCTTGGAGGCACTATATGATGGAAACACCATTCGTGGTTAAGACAGAGAACACAGCGGTTAGCCATTTCATGACCCAGCCAAGTTGAACGGCCGCCAGGCCCGGTGGCAGGAACTCTTAGCAAAATTTCACTTCATCCTTGAGTACCACGGTGGGAAGACTAACCAGGTTGTTGATGCACTCAGTCGGAGGGATGAATTAGCATCGGTGTGCCTACTCGCCACCCTAAGGGGGAGAAAAGTAGACACCAGCATAAAAGATTAGAAACAGGATCTACATATCAAGAATCCTGGTGCACAGTATTTGGTTGATCTGGTAGGACAAGGCAAGACTCGCCAGTCCTACATGGAATATTGGTTCTTGAAAGTGAAAGGGAACTGACTTTATGTTCCTAAAGGAGGAGATTTGCGAAGGACTCTTCTGACGGAATACCATGATACTTTGTGGGCCGGCCATTTGCTTAATCAACCTCATTGCCAGACAATTCCAATATCATAACACCCAACCAAAAGGTGATCAGACAATCGCTAGTGAAATTTTTCACATCTGAATCAGAGATTCACTATCATCATTAAATCCTTCTAATACAATGGAAAATCCACATACAGAATACTAAATGATAGTATTTCTCGAGTAAGGCATAAAATTATCTCAATTCGAATGAAACTTGACTTCTATACAATTGCCGTTTGAAATATCTTTCAACACATATAAGAATTTATTTTCTTTTAGTATCTTCCATATTCGAATACCAAGGTAAAATTTTCTAAACATAAAAGCAGCTTTAAATTCTGCAAAAATATCTCAAATTAGTAGGAAAGGGGTCATAATTTAATGATTTCTTCACCCAAATTACTAAGAGACTCAAAACAAGATAATTTTTCACAGCCAGAAATACAACTTATTTTTTATCTTTCAATACAAATTTTTGCCACAATAAATCTCTATTTTTTAAGGCTTCATTACAATAATTTTAATAAATATTTTCCTCATTATTCCGCTTATGATCAGGCTACACAACCGTGCAATACATTCTCGACCCCCTCACTTTCAAAAATTTCAGACCATTAAGGAGATACTCCTTTCACAACTCATAAGGAGTTCCATTTATAAATAACAAGCTAATAATATAGCTTCACCCAAAATATTTAATCTCCAAATTAGAAACTATGTATGTCCAGAGATATCAAATTCATTACAAAAGGTCACCAACCTTTAAATAGTATATAAATGTAAATACCATTTATTCTCGTGATCTCAAACAACATAAATAAATTGTCCTTTTGACATGTTAGAAAATTCCACAGCTACCGAAATAACTAATATCATATTTCTTTTTCAAGATATTAAAAGAGAATATTTAAAACACTCTAGATCAAGAGAACTAAAATCATGCAGTATCTTTCACTATGCAAAATGCACATACAAAATTACAAATACAAATTCACATAAGCAAATAATGTACTAACTATAAGCACATCTAAAATTGAAAGGACGTCATATGTATCATCCTGATGTCAAAGTTTATCTGCCTATTATATTCTCATGAGAATAAGCATGAAAGAATAAATGTTGAAGAGGTATATACTAGTTCAATTATGCATTCCTGACACTTAGATATAATGTTACGCAAAAACATATCAAGTGGAAGATATAACCGTATGTCTTTAAAGTTCATCAGAATTCCATAAGTAGTATTCTCCATAAGACCATGATGCAAACTTGAAGTTTAAGTCCCATTTTCAAAATTAGAACAATAACTTGGACATTGTCAAATTTGATTCTCTATAATAAATAAAAGTAAAAATATCCTTAAGATTGTTGGAAAAATATTGGTTATGGAGAATAGGAGTTAGTTTGAGGCGTGTCAAGGACACTATACTAAAGGATATTTCGCCCACACAATAATGAACAACATTAGGCGTATCCCCCAGAATTCAACAAGCTCTTCCAGTCATTAAACTAGGAATGGAACTAACAGAAAACTCAAGAAAGAAACCCAATATATAGGAGGAAGAAGATGATTCAGAAAGTTGTTTAATTAGGAAAGGTGTGTCTTTAACTTTCCAGCAACCATGTTTATATAGGTGTTGCTCCAACGGCTAGTTAACAGCTAATTAACGACTAGTAACGGCTAGATGTCACCACCCAAGTTCTCCCTCCGTGAACCACCATGATGGCACCTAGTCTCTACGACTAGGTAAGCCTAACATTTGCGAAAAAGAGACGAAAATATGAAAAACTAACAATTTGAACGTAAATTAAATTAAGAAATTTAGATGTCGCTCGGCATATACAATAATCACTCTCGAGCTGAATATAAACACTCTCAAAACCCGGAATATCATGAGTCACAAGCTACAGAAGTAAATAACGCTCCTAAACTCCAGAAACTATCAACGAAGAAATACAAGAAAAGTCTTTAATCTTAAGGAAGAGTAGATAGGGACTCCTAAGTCCGCGGACGCGGCAGATATACCTCGAAGTCTCTACAGTCGTCTCGCCTCACTGGAAATGTGGCTGGAAAGAGGTACCTGGATATGCACACGAAAAAACATGTGCAGGAAAGGGCATGAGTACACCACAGCGGTACTTAGTAAGTGACAAGCCTAACCTCGGTCGAGTAGTGATGAGGTCAGGTCAGGGCCCTACTGGTATATATGTATAATAAAATAATACAATATAAAATATTGCAGTAAAGATAATTACTAACATTTAACGAGAATGAAATCACAGAAAAACAACAACTCAGTACACATAGATAGCAACAGGAGATCTCCCGGGATACCATCCCGTAGTCCCAAACGTAAATGTACAGGGGATCTCCCAGGGTACCATCTCGTAGTCCCAAACAAAAATATGCAGGGGGATCTCCCGGAATATCGTTTCGTAGTCCCAAAGTAAATATCCAGTACAGGGGGATCTCCCGAGATACCGTCCCGTAGTCCCAAACATAAACGTGCAGGGGGATCTCCCGAAATACCGTTTCATAGTCCCAAAGTAAATATGCAACTCAATCAACATACACAACAGTTTCAACAAGGAATTCTACAGTTTAGACCAAGTTCATATCAAAGAAGACAGATAATTTTTCACTAAGCATGCTGCACAGAGTTCAGATAGGCAGTTAAGGCAGTTAAGACAGTTAAGACACGTGGGAATGCTTTCCTAAGCTAAACAGGATAGTTACATATACTAGTGTTGCTCAATTAAAGGAAAATCGGATATTTGCTTAATGAAAATGGGGGTTTTCAACAAATAGCCCGTGTACGCACTCATCTCCTCACGTACGCAGCGCTCATATATCAAACAGTACCAAATCCTAAGGGGAGTTCCCCCACACAAGGTTAGGCATGCCACTTACCTCGAACCAAGCTCAAATCAATCCGAAATCACGCTCTTGCCATGAGTATCTAACTCCGAGTGGCTCAAATCTAATCAAATCAATTACATAACGTAAATATAGATACAAGCAACTAATTTAGCTAATGAAATCAAAGCTAAGGCAAGAAAATAGAAAAATGCCCAAAAGTCCTCCCCGGGACCACGTCTCGAAATCGGGTAAAAGTCAAAAATTATGAACACTCATTAACTCACGAGTTCACTCGTGCAAAAATCATTAAAATCCAATGCCTAAATCCCACTCAAATCTCATATTTTTGGTTGGGGAACTTTTCCCCCAATTTCCCAATTCCCTCACTCAAATTCCTTAATCTAATGAAGAAAACAACTATAGATTAATTAAATATGATCAAAATAGTATTAGGAATTGTTACCTAATGATTTCCTCTGAAAAACTCTCGAAAAATTGCCTTCCACCGAGCTCCAAATTGAATTTTTGTGATATGAAATTCAAACCCCGAAAATCCCCTTTTCTGCCCAGCGATTCTGCATCCGTGAGGGGTCCACCGCATCTGCGGTCCCGCACCTGCGGAAAAACCATCGCAGGTGCGGACATAATTTAAGTCCTCAAGAATCGCTTCTGCGGTCAAGGGCCGCTTCTGCGCACCCGCTTCTGTGCCTTTTTTCCGCTCTTGCGAGTCCCCTTCTGCGAGACTCTGACCGCTTCTGCGGTCCCAGCTACGCAGGCCAAATTATGCTTCTGCGGTTCTTTAGAAGCTTCGGCGACTCCGCACCTGCGGTCCAAAATGCGCAGGTGCGAAAACAATAGGTGCAACGACTTCAGCAATTTGCATAAGTCCCAAACCAATCCGTTAAGCACCCAAAACTCACTCGAGGCCCCCTAGACCTCAACCAAACATACCAACCAATACTAAAACACCATACGAACTTAGTCAAGCCCTCAAATCACATCAAACAATGCAAAAATCACGAATCACTCTCAAATTCAAACTTAGAGAACTTAGAATTTCAAAATTCGACAACCGATGCCGAAACCAACCAAACGACGTACGATTGACCCCAAATTTTGCACACAAGTAATACTCAACACTACGGACCTATTCCAACCTTCGAAATCGGATTCCGACCCCAATATCAAAAATTCCACTACCGGCCCGAAACTCCAAAAATTCAACTTTCGCCATTTCAAGCCTAAATGAGCTACGGACCTCAAAAACACAATCCAGACATGCCCCTAAGCCCAAAATCACCCAACGGAGCTAACAGAATTGACGGAATTCCGTTCTGGAGCCATCTTCACACTGTTCAAACTACGGTCCAAATTATAAGGCTTAAGCTCTCATTTAGGGACTAGGTGTCCTCAAACACTCTAAAACTCAAAACGAATCATCCCAACAAATCACAATAGCAGAAATAGATACGGGGGAAGCAGTTAGTAGGGGATCGAGGCGTAAATTCTCAAAACGACTGGGTCGCTACATCCTCCCCCTCTTAAAATATTCGTTCATCCTCGAACGAGCATAGAGACATACCTGAAGTGGTGAAAGGATGAGGATAACGGCTGTGAATATCCTGCTCGGTCTCCCAAGACGCCTCGACCGACTGACCCCGCCACTGAACCTTACTGATGCAATGCTCTTTGACCTCAGCTTTCGAACCTGCCTGTCCAATATAGCCACTGGCTTCTCAACATGAGATAGATCCTTATCCAACTGGACTGAGCTTAAATCCAACACGTGACAGGGATCACTATGATACCTCCGGAGCATCGAAACATGAAATACCGGATGAACTCCTGCCAAGCTGGGAGGTAAGGCAAGCTCATAAGCAACCTCCCCAACATGCCGCAACACTTCAAAGGGACCAATAAACCTTGGGCTCAACTTGCCCCTCTTTCCAAATCTCATAACGCCCTTCATAGGCAAAACCAGAAACAAGACCCGCTTTCCAACCATAAATGAAACATCGCGAACCTTGCGGTCCGCATAACTCTTCTGTCTGGACTGGGCTGTGCGAAGTCTATCTTGAATCACCTTAACCTTCTCCAAAGACTCCTAAACCAAGTCAGTTCCCAATAATCTAGCCTCGCTCGGCTCAAACGAACCCACTGGGGACCTACACCGCCTACCATACAGAGCCTTATATAGTGCCATCTGAATGCTAGACTGATAACTGTTGTTGTAGGCAAACTCCGTAAGTGGCAAGAACTGATCCCAAGAACCTCCAAACTCCATCACACACGCACGGAGCATATCCTCAAGAATCTGAATAGTGCGCTTGGACTATTTGTCCGTCTAGGGGTGAAATACTATGCTCAGCTCCACCCGTGTACCCAACTCATGCTGTACGGCTCTCCAGAATCGTGATGTAAGCTGCGTGCCTCGGTCAGAGATGATAGATACCGGCACGCAATAAAGTCTGACAATATCACGAATATAAACTAGAGCCAGTTGCTTAGAAGAATAGGTGTCGCGCCCCCGTTTTCCTCGCGGAGTCCGGGTTTCGACATTCTTTGGGACAACTCATTTCCTTTTGGGAATTGGGTATGGAATTTGAAGAGTCTCCACCTAACAGATTTAAGGTGCGTTAGGGCACCTATTTGTAGATAACTCATAAACCGGTTTACATTACCATAGATTGGGTAAGGGCTCGAAATAACCTTGAGAGGAAGGTGTTAGGCACCGCTCGAAGTCCACAACGGTGGGTCCCGGCCAAACTCAATTTAAGTGAATTAGTCTTATAAGCAAATACAGCAATTTAAACAAATAGATATTACGTCTAAAACAAGGATTAAAGGGGTCCTAGGTTTTTTAGCCTATAGGATCACTTCTGTGCAATACTCAGCATGTCTACATACTTGCTTCTATTGTTACCTAAGCATTCTAATAGTATCCAGTACGTGCCTTATGCGTGCACTACCCGTCCCTTGCCTGTGGCCCTAGAGGTGTTTAAGACCTCTATTTAAGGAAGTTCTAGACTCAGTTATGTTGTTAAAAAGGAGAAAACTAAGCAGCAAACAAAAGTCAAATAGGACTATCACATAAATGCAATTAAGGGCTCATATTTACCTCCACAAATAGACAAACAATTGCACGCCTCAAACAAATAGTTTTAAATGATCTAAATCCTATAGAAGGATATCTAGATGAGCACAAAATATGAAACAATTTCATTAAGGCGGGGCAGCGAATACCTAATCAGTTTGCCTACCAATTTTATTATTTCCTGAATCTGAGCAAGTTTCAAACAAACCATCACAATTTTAGACCCCGAATTTGATTGACCTATAGGCTTGCCTAAGTGATAATCGGGTAGAAACCCTATGGACATGATATCTAAGCAATAAACCAGATTCTAGTCTTAACAAGCAGATTTTTTATCTTTAACTCCTATAGGCATGGTTTCTAAGAGCTTAAACAGGTTGAAATCCTATAGGCATGAGTTCTAAGTGCAGATACTGATTTAAAAAAAAAACCTTATAGGCATGGTATCTAAATGCAGGAACTGATTTAAAACCTTATAGGCATGGTATCTAAATGCAGGAACTAGTTTTAACACTTATTTGCATGAATGACTAAGTGTCAAGACTGATTACTATATGTGTTTCCTATATGCATGATTTCTAGGCGAGTAAAGCATCAATCAATTGCCAAGCGGACTCAACAAGGAAATTCCTAGAAACATGATTTCTAATGCACACACGAAGGTTTTGGAGACATGATTATCGATGCAAAATTAAGAAACGACTTAGAAGCAGGTTTTCTAATGATGCGAAGGATGAAAATTTAGGATTTAAAGAATTAGATGAGTCCTATAGGCATGGTTTCTAATACACATAAGTAAACAAACATCGCAGCAACCTATAAGCATGATTTCTACCCGTTCCCAACAAAGACATATATAAGAATCCCTCCCAGTTTTACTAATAACCCCAATATCTGTTTTACATGGGATTATTATTACAAACCAAATATAAATGAATTACAGAATAAAATTGCTATACTATCGAGAGCCTAGATAGGCCCAAAAGTAAACCTAGAAGTCAGGCCTTCAACCAGGTATGAAACATGCCAATATCCTCATAGTACACCCAATGGTCTTCTGGTGCGTCAAAGTTCCCAAGGGCTTCAGGGACCCCGGGCAGTGCTCACACCACAAAACCTTTTAAAGAAACATTTTTGTGAGCAAGTCTTGGAAAAGCCAGCCCCAGTGTGTCAGAGTTCAGAGGGGTCTCATGGATTCCTAGGCAGTGCTCACAATGGAGAAGCATGACCCTAGATATTCTAAGAGTAGGAGTTGAAAATAGGAGGTAGTTTTAAGAAAACAGTTTGGATATTATGGGGTAAATAGGAACAAACAGAGTCATTTCAACACTTGGAATTCAAACAAAGATTCCAACAACCAAACAGTAGACAGAAACAGGAGCACAACCACTTCAAGCAAAGTTTCATATTGCCTAGAGTTGACTTAATTCATTAATTACTACTAGATGGGCATATGGACATGTATTAAACAAAGGACAGCAGGCTGGGATCAGATTACCATTCAGACAGTCATGCAGAAAGGTAGCAGAAGTTGGAGGCATAGAAATCATGAACTAATGAGGAACCTCTAGGGGGTGAACACTTAAAACTGGACAGAAAGCATGCTAGTTGAGAAACAAGTAGACACGGGTCTAATTACATAGAAGCAAGTATGTAGACATGCTAAAAACAGGAAACACATAATCCTAATTAAATAGAAGCACACATGCTGATTAGGATTAATGAACATGAAGCACATAGATCTAATTAGATAGAAGTAGGCATGCTGATAACAGGGAGCACACAGATTTAATCACATAGAAGTAGACATGCTGAAAGCAGGGAGCACACGGAGTTAATTACATAGAAGTTTGAATGTTAGCAGAAGTGGGGACATACCAGTTAAGAGATAGAAACAGGAAAGTGAAGCAAACAGGATCCAAGGGTCTAGCCTTGGCTTTCAGCCGGCTAGAAAGTGCAACAAACAAGGAAAGGAAGATTGTGATGGAGAATGTGTGTGATTAAGAGCAAGAACTTTTGTGTGTTTCTCTATGTATGTGTGCGTGTGTGTTTAAAAACAAAGTGAGGCTTATATAGCATTGAGTAGAGTAAAGCAAATAAGGTAAATGAGGTTAAGAGTTCACAAATAAGGCAAATAGAATAATCAGTCAGTCAATTAGGCTTAACAGGACCAATCAATAGGAAGAATCATGGAGTTATCCAAAAATAACACGGAATTGAGGACCAAATAAGGTAGGTAATCAATTAGAGTCAGAACACCAAAAATTCGGCCAGTAGCAAGGACAATTAGTCACACAAATAAGGTAAATAGGTAAATTAGTGACCATCTGGTGTTGGTAAAACAATCAACTCCCCTAAATTAAGCTTAGTAAGAATAATTAAGGCAAGTAGTGCCAATTAGGAGTCCCAAAATAAGGAAAGTAGACAAAAATTACAGTAAGTAGCGATCTCAGCAAGACAATGCAATTTTGAACCCTAGACAGTTAGATAATCAATCAATTACTGAAGGAATAACGGGCAAATATTGAAGTGAACAATGAAATAATTAAACAAACTAAAGACTGGAATATAGTCATGAAAGAATCAGTAGAAAAGATAATCAAACACATAGGAACTCTAGAAAAGTTTTGCAGAAACAAAACGAAGTGAAACCCTAGTTCTTCGAAAAAATTAGAATCCATTAATAATAAGGAAAACAAAAGAGTTTTAAAGAAAACTACCGTATAAACTCAAAATCGTTTCAGATCTACAAGGATCTGAACAGATTCAAATTGCAAGAGATGAGGGTTTTGAGAAGGGGACAATGTGATGGAAAAATCTAACCATAGCCACAAAGATAACAAATACTCACAAACATTGATGAACACAAGGCAGGTTCATGAGAAAATGAAGAGTCTAGGTTGACTCTGAGTCGAATCTTTTCGAGATTCCCTTAGATAACAGCAAAAATTGAACAACCAGTAGAGGTAGTAGGCTGGATAGGGTAGTAAATCACCAGATAATCCCATATCTGGTCAGGGATCGAAAGGGTTTGGGGGATTTCGGGGTGACGACGCTCTAGGGTTTGGGGGTGTCTGAGAGAGAAGAGAGAGACGAGAGCATTTGGGGGCGGCGGTTCTTAGGAAATGACTTAGGGTTTGGGGGTTAGGTTAGATAAAAAAGAAAGGTTTGTTCTGGACCGTTGATCTATTGAGATCAACGGCCAAGATTGGTTTCGGGCTGGGGCGGGTTAGATGGAGATTGGGTTATGGTTTGGGTTAGGTTTAAGTGGGCTGGGGTTTGAATTGGAATTGGGCTGGGGTCCGAAAAAAATGGACTTAATGGACAAATAAGGGATAGGCAAGAATCTGTTCTTGAACTCTAGAGAACAGGCGGAAAGAGGTTCATCAGAGCGATTTAGATATAGTCAAAGGGGCTATTTGTTAAATACCCAATTTATTAATAGAACAATTTGTTAAAATAGTTAAATAAACGATAAAAATGATTTTTTATACATGAAGATGATTTAAAATAATTACTTAGTATTATAAAAATATAAAATATCATTTTCTTGTTAAATAAGGCAATTATGCACACATGGACTAATATTGCAAAGTTATTGCAATTATAACCCTAATACGTATATTTAGCTATTTGTGAAATGATCAAAGCTCAATATAAATATAAATGATAAAATTATCATACAATCACTTGTAATTCAATTAGTAATTATTTATATACTAAAATGCTAGAATAAATTAATTAAAATCCCTTTAAAATTACAGAAAAATTATGAAAAACTACTGGTTGATGCTCATGCATTATTTTGAAAGTATATATGCATTTTAAAATATACGAGGGTAAAAATGGGTATCAACAGCTGCCCCTCAATACCCGGGAAGGATGAAAGAGTTTTCGGGTAAAGAAATAATGACCGATTTTGACCGAATGAGCGTTTTGAAAAAAATATAGGCCGCACCCTAGTCTTTGAGCTGCCTACATATCCCTGGTTTTATAGGAATCAGGTCATGTGTAGTTCTGGACCCAACGGTGAATGAAGCCGATGGGATTATTATAGGAATGGTAGTATGTTTCGGAAAGGTTCCCTTCCAAGGAGGACGGTATCAGATGGGTCTATGTTAAGGCATGAATATGAGCCTAAAATGTGATGGATGTATCATAGGGCGGGAATCTGAACGGTCACAGAGTAAAGGCGAGTGATTAATGTGAGTTGGTTAAGTGGCAGAGTATAAGTGGTTGGGCGGAAATCGGAGCGAAGGTTGCTCCCGTTTGAAGAACAGTTACCTCCTGGATTTCCTGCAAAACATAAAACACGAGTATGCCAATAAGCAGATTATTGTGAGAATATAAACATGATGCAAATTCCCCTTGGACCATGAAGACTGTCTTTTGGATGGTTTGAGGATGACGTCCTTAGATCATGACGTCCTGGGCCATGAATCATGAGATAAGGGATTCACAGGCCATGAAATGATGTCCTCGGGCTATCAGAATGATGCCTCTGAACCATGATGCCTTTGAATAATGATGTGCAATATGAGAGATCCTCAGGCCATGATATGGCGTCTTCAGGCTATGAAGATGATGCCTTCGGACTATGACGCCTTTGGACAAGTCGGCTATACATCAGCCCATGAAGTGCGGAAGAAATGATACCAAAGGTAATAAAAAGGTAACGCTTAGCCTTGTGCAGAGTTTGGGGGTAGAGATTAGCCCCGAGAGAAGAAGAAAATGCAAAGTTAAAATAGAGCAACACTTACGCAAGGGAGGATAGTGCTTGGTCTCATGTGAATGCAGTGCTTAGCCTTACGCAAATAGGGAGGCAGGGCTTAGCTCATGCAAGGATCGAGACAGAGCTTAGTCTCGTGCAAAGAGATGGCAGTGCTTAGACTTATGCAAGATTTAAGACAGGGCTTAGTCTCATGCAAAGAGAAGGCAGTGCTTAGCCTTATGAAAATGGAGGCAGGGCTTAGCCTTATGCAAGATTTGAGACAGGGCTTAGTCTCATGCAAAGAAAAGGCAATGCTTAGCCTTATGCAGATAGGGAGGTAGGGCTTAGCCTCATGCAAGATTTGAGACATGGCTTAGTCTCATGCAGATAGGGAGGCAGGGCTTAGCCTTACGCAAGTAGGGAGGCAGGGCTTAGCCTAATGTAAGATTTGACACAGGGCTTAGTCTCATGCAGATAGGGAGGCATGGCTTAGCCTCATGCAGGATTTGAGACAGGGCTTAGTCTCATGGAAAGAGAAGGCAGTGCTTAGCTTTATGCAGATAGGGAGGCAGGGCTTAGCCTCAGGCAAGATTTGAGACAGGGCTTAGTCTCATGCAGATAGGGAGGCAGGGCTTAGCCTCATGCAAGATGTGAGACAGGTCTTACTCTCACGCAAAGAGAAGGCGATGCACTGAACGAGTAGCATATAGGAGTAGAATGTTTCTTAGATGGAGAGAGATATTTGCGCCCGATGGCCTGATTGACAGTGATTTTGATGAGTGTATATTTGCGGATACTCCTGTGAAGTTCACCGCGCCTGCATCCAAAGAAAAATTGTAAGTTTTGTAAGGGGAGGTTGGTTCGTGCCTTTGTCTGCTGGCTTTGCTTTGCTCCGTTTTGGAGGCCCTGTTTGAGTTGCCCTGGGTAACACCTGTCTGTCACGGAAATAAAGTTTTCGAAAGTATGTACTTATTGATAAAATAGAGTTATCTTAGAAAACATAGTGAAATATCAAGGAATTTAGATGAACTAATGATTGTAACACATTTTTGAGACATTGTAGGTTTCTTGCATTAGAATTTTGAGGGTCCTCCTTAAAATTCTGCCCCAAATTGGTAAATGATCCTTCGGCCGTTTTGTGTGCGACGAAATTTGCTGAACCTTCTCCGAAATTTTTAGAATCCTTCTCAAAATTCTGCCCCAGTTTCTTAGCCGATCTCTGACTGTCTTGCATAAGATGGTGCCGGCTGGACTTGCCCCTGAATTTTGAGGGTCCTCCTTAAAATTCTACCCCAGTTTCTGGCACTGGGGAAAATGAAGATTTTATTAAGATATGACCGAACCCACAGGGCTGCCTACGTATCCCCTCTTAAACGGGAATCAGGTCAAGCGTAGTTCAATTACATCAGATGAAGAAATTTAAACAGTCTAAACATAGTATCTCTTGATGGCGTCTGATTTGATAGGTTTCGGCCAAACTTCCCATCCATTTCTGCAAGTATGACTGCTCCTCCTGTTAGCACCCGGTGAACCATGTAAGGACCTTGCTAGTTGGGAGAGAATTTCCCTTTGGCTTCATCTTGATGCGGGAAGATCTTCTTTAGCACCAACTGTCCCAGTGCGAATTGTCTTGGTTTGACCCTTTTGTTAAAGGCTCTGGACATTCTATTCTGATAAAGTTGACCGTGGCATACTGCGTTCATTCTTTTTCCGTCTATGAGGGCTAGTTGCTCGTAGAGGCTCCTTATCCATTCTGCATCACTAGTTCGGCTTCTTGTATGATCCTTAAAGAAGGAATTTCTACCTCAGCTGGGATGACAGCTTCAGTACCATAAACCAGTAAATAGGGAGTTGCCCCAGTTGATGTGCGGACTGTAGTACGGTACCCCAATAGGGAAAAGGGTAACTTCTCATGCCATTATTTATGGTTTTCTACCATCTTCCTTAGTATTTCTTGATGTTCTTCTTTGCAGCTTCCACAGCTTCATTCATTTGAGGTCTGTGTGCTGTAGAGTTTTTGTGCTTAATTTTGAAGGTTTCACACATAGCTTTCATCAGATCACTGTTGAGATTGGCAGCATTATCAGTGATAATGGACTCGGGAACCCCGAATCGGCAAACAATAAGATCTTTGACAAAATCTGCGACAAATTTCTTGGTTACAGCCTTGTAAGATGCAGCTTCTACCCATTTCGTGAAGTAGTCAATAGCCACTAGAATGAACCGGTGCCCGTTAGAAGCGGTGGGCTCAATTGGACCGATGACATCCATTCCCCAGGAAGCAAAAGGCCAAGGTGCACTAGTTGCATTGAGCTCATTTGGTGGTACCTTTATCATGTCCGCATGTACTTGGCATTGGTGGCATATCTGGACGTACCGGATGCAGTCTATTTCCATGGTCATTCAAAAGTATCCAGCTCTGAGTATTTTCTTGGCTAAAACAAAACCATTCATATGTGGTCCACAAGTTCCGGCATGTATCTCCTCAAGCAATCTGGAAGCCTCATTCGCGTCAACACACCTTAACAACCCCAGATCAAGAGTCTTCTATATAGGTTCCCTCTGCTTTGGAAGAAGTGATTAGACAGCCTTCGCAGAGTGCGTTTCTGAGTATGGTTTGCTTGTTCCGGATATTCTCCTTTTGCTAAATATTCTTTGATGTCGTGGAACCAAGGTTTTCCATCCGTTTCTTCTTCAACATGAGCACAAGAAGCCGGATGGCTATGGATTTTCACCATGATGGGATCGATGAAATTCTTGTCTGGATGTTGTATCATTGATGATAAGGTGGCCAGTGAGTCTGCGAACTCGTTTTGGACTCTTGGAACATGTTTTAATTCTATCTTTGTGAATCTCTTCGTTAGTTCTTGCACATGATACAAGTATGGTAGTATCTTGGTGGTTTATGTAGCCCACTCTCCTTGAACCTGATGTACCAGAAGATCCGAATCACCAATTACCAGCAACTCTTGTATATTCATATCGATGACCAAATTGAGCTCCATGATGCAAGCCTCATATTATGTTAGATTGTTGGTGCATGGAAACCTAAGCTTTGCAGACACTGGGTAACGTTGACCTATTTCCGATACCAAAACTGCTCCAATACCCACTCCCTTGAAATTGGCAGCTCCATCAAAGAACATTCTCCAACCGTCGTAGACTTCAGCAATGTCCTCTCCTTTGAGTGATACTTCCTCATCAGGAAAATACGTTTTTAATGGTTTGTATTCTCCTCCCACAGGATTTTCAGCGAGATGGTCTGCCAATGCTTGTCCTTTGACCACCTTTTGGGTTACATAGATGATATCGAACTCACTTAACAATATCTGCCACTTGGATAACTTCCCGGTTGGCATGGGCTTCTGAAAGATGTACTTCAGAGGGTCCATCCTGGATATGAGGTATGTGGTAAAGGCACAGAAGTAATGCCTCAATTTCTAAGTTGTCCAGGTCAAGGCACAGCAAGTGCGTTCCAGTAGGGAGTACGTGCCTCGTAAGGTGTGAACTTCTTACTCAAGTAGTATATGGCTTGCTCCTTCCTTCTTGTCTCGTCATGTTGTCCCAAAACGCATCCGAAAGCTCCATCTAATACAGACAGATAGAGTAGCAAAGGTCTCCCAGGTTCTGGCGGGACTAGGACTGGTGGTGTGGACAGGTATTCCTTGATTTTGTCAAAAGCCTTCTGACAATCTTCGGTCCAACTAGTTTCAACATCTTTCCTCATCAGTTTGAAGATGGGTTCACATATTACCGTGGACTGTGCTATGAACCGGCTAATGTAGTTGAGGCGTCCTAGGAAGCTCATCACGTCCTTTTTTTCTCTTTGGTGGTGGTAATTCCTGGATAGCCTTAACTTTGGATGGGTCCAACTCGATTCCTTGGCGGTTGATGATGAATCCCAACAGCTTTCCTGCAGGAACCCCGAATGCACATTTTACAGGGTTCAGCTTTAAATTGTACCTCCTTAGCCTGTCAAAGAACTTCCTCAAGTCTGCTATGTGATCTGCGGCCTTCTTGGACTTGATGAAGACGTCGTCAACATACACCTCTATTTCCTTGTGTATCATATCATGGAAGATGGTTGTCATGGCTCTCATGTAAGTAGCCCTAGCATTCTTTAGACAGAATGACATCATCTTGTAGCAGTACACTCCCCATGGTGTAATGAAAGTTGTTTTCTCTGCGTCTCCTTCATCCATCCAGATCTGGTGATAACCCGCAAAGCAATCTACAAAGGATTGGAGTTCATGCTTGGCGCAATTGTCGATCAGGATGTGTATATTTGGCAGTGGAAAGTCATCCTTGGGACTTGCTCTGTTTATGTCTCGATTGTCAACACACACCCTGACTTTCCCATCTTTCTTCGGAACTGGTACAATGTTGGCCAACCAAGTTGGGTACTCAACTACCCTGAGGACTTTGGCTTTGATCTGCTTAGTGACCTCCTCTTTGATTATTAGACTCATGTCTGGTTTGAACTTTCTGAGTTTCTGCTTCACCGGCGGACACATTGGATTGGTATGCAACTTATGAGCCACTATGGATGTGCTCAGACCGGTCATGCCATCATATGACCATGCAAAGATATCTTCATATTCTTTCAGGAAACGAATGTATTCTCCTTCTCTGACGGTGATAAGTGAATGCTTATGCGAGTTTCCTTGATGGTTTCGGTGTCTCCCAAATTGATTGCTTCAGTTTCGTCAAGGTTGGACTTAGGTTTGTTCTCAAAGTTCTCAACCTCTCTGACAATCTCCTTAGGTATTTCATCCTCTTCTTCTGAGTCACTATCCTTATGTTGCGTTATATCATTATATGTCACAGTCATCGGTTCATCAGGAAAAGTAATAATAATGCTGTAGAAAGAAAATGTGAAAGATAGTAACGAATAATAAATAGCAATGCATTGATTAAATTTTGAAAATATCCATAATAAGTACAGCTCGATGACTCGAGCAATTATTTTGAAACAAAATGCATCTTTAAAACAAAATTACTGAACACATCTGAAATGCCTAGCATGGCTATAAAAAACAAATCAGGCTAAATGCCAAGCTACCCAGGGACCCGGCGGGCCCGGGATGGTGTGGCAGTCTAATTCCTGAGGACAACTCCCTTCTCCATAGTCTGAATGGTGAGGCCTTCTTCCTCCTCCTCCTCAATTATCGCACTGCAATCCATATCCTCGTCTTCTAGGAACAGGTTCCTTAGCCCAGCCAAAGCTTCTTCCTCTGCAGATCCTCATATTGTATCGGCCTGATGAAAAGTCTGACCCGGATGTGGCACTGGTTGCTCGAGAGGGTAATAAGGACGACGCCATGGTGGCGACCAGTCATTATACTCCTTCCAGGTGTATGGGTATCCTAGTCTGAAAGTTGTGCCATGACGTTTCAACTGTATCGGCTTGGTGATGCCCTGGAGATCCTTCCCAAGTCCTTGCCGGGCTCGTACCCAGACCATGCCAGTATGCTTTCTATTTTGTTACTCCACCACTTGTCCTTGTCAATTGCGTTGACATGTTCAATGTGGTGATAAGTTTCTCCACCCAACCTTCTTCTATCCTCGATAACCAGGATAGTTTGACTTGTGTAAATAGGGTTACTTCCATCTCTGTGAATGATTACTTCCTGATGGTTCCATTCAAACTTCACGGCCTGGTGTAGCTTGGAAGCCACGGGCGCAGCGGCATGTATCCAAGGTTGACCCAACAGAAGATTGTATGTTGCTGATATGTCAAGCACTTGGAATTCAACATCAAACCAAGTTGGTCCCATCTGCAGGAAAAAGGTTAATTTCCCCAATCGTGGCCCTTTGAGACGCATCGAATGCTCTCACATTCATACTCCGTGCTCGTATTTCATGGAAATCTTTGCCCAACCTTTTCAGGGTAGTCAATGGGCAAATGTTGAGGCTAGAACCCCCATCTATTAGGACCCTGGCAATGAATTTGTCCTCAAACTGTACCGTGATATGCAATGCTCTGTTATGACTTAACCCTTCAGGCGGTAGTTCATCCTCGTGGAAGGTGATCTTGTGACTCTCCAGTACTTGCCCTACCATGTTAGCCATCTCTCCACTGGTGATATTGTTGGGCACATAAGCTTCATTTAATACCTTCATCAGAGCATTCTTAATAGTTACAGGATGGATATCTGGGCGGGGGTCTTGTTTAAATAATCGACGACAGAGTATTCCCTCGCCTGTACTTTCCTCCAAAGATCGTCCGACCCAGTTTCAATGACAGGTTGTTTAGTAGCAGCCTCCTTGCTTGATCCTCCCAAATGTTCAGGTGTATAGATCCTTCCGGTTCTGGTCATTCCCCGTGCGGCATCCGATTCTTCAATTTTTTCTTTTCCTTTTCGCCTAGCTTCGGCAACGTAATCCCAAGGTATGGCGATGAAATTGAAAAGAGGTGTGGTTGCTACTGTCACTGTTAAAGGTGTAGCCACTTCTACCTCAAATGGAACAGGTGTGGCTGCAGGTGGAGCTACCTCTACCTCAAATGGAACTGATGTGGTTACCTCAACTTCGACTGGCGGCTGTATCTGTATCACAATGGGAGTGAGTGTGACTACGGGTTTAAAGTCGCCACCTTCCCGAATAAGCCCGATTGACCCCTCAGGATCCCATTCTTCATCCGTCTCTATCACATGTACCCCATCACCCTCATGATCACAGAGAGGATTGTTGCGGATGTTGTGCACAACTTCTTTTGCCTGTATGACCTTATTGTCAATCAACGTCTGGATCTTATCTTTTAATGTTCGGCACTCGTCAATGGTGTGCCCCTTCATACCGGAATGATATGCACAGGTTTTGTTTGTGTTGACCCATTGAGCTGAATTCTCTATTGTCACAGCAGGAATAGGGGTGACATAACCAGCAGCCTTCAATCTTTCATACAGCAAGTCGATGGGTTCATCAATGGCAGTGTATTTTCTGGGTGG
Source organism: Nicotiana attenuata (assembly GCF_001879085.1). Classification (NCBI taxonomy): domain Eukaryota; kingdom Viridiplantae; phylum Streptophyta; class Magnoliopsida; order Solanales; family Solanaceae; genus Nicotiana; species Nicotiana attenuata. Next base: position 231,011 of record NW_017671505.1, read on the forward strand.
TTTGCGATCAAAATTAGGTCGGGGTTTCTGGTAATTTGGACGAGTTGGAGGTGAATGATAGTAGGCTGGCTGAGTGTTATAAGTGTGATAGGCGGTGGCGGGTTGGGAATATCATGGAGGTGAGGGTTGGTATGTAGGTGGAGGCGTTTGGTATGTAAGTGGAGATTTTGGACATTGGGCCACCATCACTGCCCCTACTTTTTTCTTCTTTGATATGCCCCTGATTGTAATGCTTTGTTGGTGTCCTGCAGTTCCTCGAAATTTGTCACCATCCCGCTTTTGGTACCCTCTTCAATCCTTTCTCCGAGTTTGATGATATCGGAGAACTTGTGATTCTCAATGACCATTAACCTTTCATAATATTGTGGGTCCTATGCCCTGACAAAGAACTTGTTCATCTGTTCTTCGTCTAATGTTGGTCTGACCTTGGCTACTTCCGACCTCCACCGAGTAGCATACTCGCGGAAAGTCTCAGTTGGCTTCTTCTTTAGGTTCTGGATATAGAAGACTTCTGGAGCATTTTCCGTATTGACCCTGAACCGGTCCATAAAGTCTCATGCCATGCTTACCCAATTGGCCCATTTCTTAGGATTCTGGCTGTCACACCTCCTTTTTTACACACCCGAGGGGTGCATAGGGGAGTTTTTCCAATTAAAGTAACATTATTCGAAATGGGATTATTTATTTAATTCTTTAGAGTCGCCACTTGGGATAATTTATTTGGTGCCCCGAGTCACCGGTTTATTTTGAAATCCCAAATCGAGGAAATTCGACTTTCCTTTTGAAGTCTGCAAACCAGAAATTCTAAGTTAGGAATTCTTTTAACCCGAGAGAAGGTGTTAGGCATTCCCGGATTCCGTGGTTCCTGCACGGTCGCTTAAACTATTATAATTGGCTTATTATCCGATTTTATACATGCTTTAGCCTATGGTGCATTTTTGACTTATTAACCGCTTTTAATTAATTTCAGGAAGATTCAACGTTATCTAAAACATGTCTTGAACCATGCCACATGAAATGCACCCGCGGTCCACGATACATTTTATTTAACGTTGTTGAGAATTGGAATTGGGTCACATGAAATGCACACCCGAGTTTAATAAATAAGGAAATCAATTTAAATAGCGCGTCTAAAGCAACTACGCACTTTAAAGTTAATAACAAGGTTTGCGAGGGCCATGGAAAGTTCAACTGAGGGCACACCTCGATTTCTAAAGCGTTAAAAATAATTAAGCGAGGGCCATGGGTTTTTTGAAATTTTATTCAACATGGCACACCTCAATTTCACTTCTATTAAAAGAGTTTTTGACCTAGTCTTTCAGGGCCATAATTTATATGTTTGGCTAATATGGCATACCTGAAACTAATTAAAGGTCTAATTAATTGGTTAAAAGACTACAAGACTTCTAAATTATTTTAAGCAAATGCCTAAACCAATTTGATAAATAACGGACTGCATTAATAAGACAGGTTCAATTACTCAAAGATAGCTTGGGCCAACAGTGGTTATTGATTGAGGAGCTGGGCTCGAAAAGAAAACAGGCCCAAACATGACAAGGCACACAATTTCTCATTTGCAAGTGACCTCAAGTTTTGGCCCAAGGCGAGCCCAAATTTGGTGAAAGGGTGGACAACAAAGGGTCCAGACTCAAGATCGAGTCCTTATGAAGCAAATAAACCTGGATATCCAGAGCCTGGGATCTAAATAGGCTTTCTATGGTCCAAACCCAATTAAACTTGAATAATTTCAGCAGGGTTAGCAAGAAATACATTAACTAATTGAGATACAAAAAGCAGGAAATTGAGATGCCATTCGTTTGAACATGAAAGTTACTATCGTGATTTCCGTACATAGTGAGCTTGACAGTAGATACTCTAAACATGAGATGTTACAATGACCCAATAGCCCTCGAGTTTATTCATCTTTAAAGAACAAAAAACCAAACCAAATCATTTATGAAAGTTAATCTGAAATTAAATATCACTGAGATTGCACAAATTTATTCGAAATCCCAAAGTAGTGCTACCTATCCCATATTGAGCCCACAATGACAGTACAAACACCTAAAAACTTCAACAGAAAGAATTCAAACATGTTGAAACCACAATAACAAAAGTCCAAATACAAACCCCATACAGATTATAAGGTCCATGGCATGAATAAATACGAGGGGTAACGTATTAAAGACATAATTTAATATGGAATATGGATGAATCTTCAGTAATACAACTTGACATTCAGCTAAACTCAGGTTTACACTTTCAACATGCTTCAAACTCACACCTCGCATATTGATAAAGTCCAAAAATGTACCTGGTTACAGCAACAAAACAACAGAGAAAATGAGTTCGAATTTAGGGAGAGATTAGCAGCAGTACATCAACAACACCAAAACGGCCAAACAAATAGCAATACTCAGTCTTTTTGAACCACCTTTGAACCCAGAATGATCAAAAATACTTGAAAAAAGGTTTCAACTATGAAGATCACAGCAGAAACTAAGCCAATTTCTAAAAATGCAAGAGATTTTATGTGTTTTTCAGCTCGGCCGTTTTCTCAGCTTTTAGTATTGTAATTCTCTAAAATCTACCTTGAGAATGAAGTAACAGGCCTTTTATAGAGGCTTCTTAGGGTAGCAAAAAATTGTTCAGATTTTGCCTATTACTCCTTTTTTAATTTTTGTTTTTGCAAGCTAAACCCTAAAATTCTATCCTGTTTGCTGGGTCAGTCCTTTTTCCACCTTCCAGGAAATTTCCTAAATCAGTTATAAGAGATTCTCTTACTTAAAATCCCTAGACTACCCTTAAAACCTTCTGTTTTTTACTTCAGCAGACCACATGGGTCAAATCGACCCAACAAACAAAACCTGGGCTTTGCAAAACCCGGACTGACCCCCTTTCTTTGGGCTTCTGATTTATAGAACCCAAATCCAGTTCATAATTCAAGATAAACCCACCCAGAATTACGGCTAAAGGGGGTTGCAAAACCAGACAATTTTCGAAATGAAGCCAAAACAAAAGAAAAAGAACTAATTAAAACTAAACACGAGAATCAAAACAAACGCAACTAAACATGCTCCTATTCTAATCATGCAAACAGAAACTGATTCAAAAACGAAAAATAATAAATAAAGGAAAAGATGAAATAGAAGGGATGAAGACGGGGAGAAGGACAAAAGAACAGAAAAAAATAAAAGAAAGAGGGTACCTATAGAAAACAACAAACGAGCACGGCTTGAAAGAACTCCGGTGTTTTTTTTTATTTTGAGCCAAAATTGGCCTCAATCACGTGTTCTTGTTAAGAAAAAACGAGCAAGGCCAGTTTCGACTCTTAATCACTTGTCAAAACTTGAAAAATTCGGATGATTTTCTTTGCCTTCTGCTTTTCCTTTTCAGATCCGAGATTGGCTCTATTTGGTGAGGGTTTGAAAGGATATGGGGGTAGATTAGGAATCAGGGGTGAATGAGGGTTGTATGGTCAAAGTTTGGAAAGGATTTGGAGTTGTTTTGCCGGTGAAAATGGAGGAATTCTTCAGGCGGTGCTAGGGTTTAATGGGAGAGATGAGAGATAGAAGAAGGGTTTGGACTAGGTTGTCTCTGAGGATTTCGGACATATTTAATTGAATTGGGGAAAATGTTTAGTGCCCTTGGATGAAGTCAGATGGATGGCCCAGATTAAACTGACTATCAACCTCCAAACGGCGTCGTTTGGTTAATGAAAAGGGCGGACCGGTTTAGGGATGTCGAGTTGGGCTGGTTTGAATGGGTCATGGGCAGATTTAATCAATTGGGCTGCCAGATTGGCCCAAATCAAAGCACTTTTGATTTTCTTCCTTTCTTTTTCCAATTCCAATTTCCTTTTCTTTTCAAATAAAAATAAAAGCCTAAATTAATTTTTAAACTAAATTAACCTACCAAAATAAGCTAATTACTCATCAAAGTATTTATAAAGAATTAAATAACTCCTAAATTGAAGAAAATACTATGAAATTCAAAAATTAAAAGTAAAAATGCAAAGTGAGTTATTTTTTTTGTTTTTTTCTATATTTGTAAAACAACTAATTTAATAATTAATCTAAAATGCAAAACTAAATCCTAAATGCAAATGCAATGTATTTTTGTATTTTTCATGAATTAAATAAAATTAAACATGCACAGAAAAAATGCAAATAATTAGAAAAATTCTACAATAATTCCTAAAATAACGAAAAATTAAAAGAAAAATCTAACTCTTTGGGATTCTATAGGAGTAATTCATGTGGGGCAAAAATCACGTGCTCACAACTTCCCCTCTTTGCTCGGAGACACGAAGGGTTTTCGGGCAAAGATAAACTGAGCAATTATGAGGGATTTTTGCCCTTTTGAAACTCCATGAGAAGAATTTTCAAAAGAGCCTGACCGAACCTTGCTTCAAAGGTTGCCTACATATCCTTGGCTATAAAGGAATCAGGTCAGCGTAGTTCTGGAAGTTTCGGTAGCTGGGACTACCAGAAAGCTGTAATTCCACTGTTGCTGCTGCTGCTACTGCTTGCTAAACTCCTTATTACACCAAAAATGGAAAATAAAAACCTAAACTAGCTAAGCCTATCAACTACGAGTTACAAGATTCCTATCTATAAATCTTCTGAATCTTGATCTTGAGTCTTGGCTGGTTCTTGCCGCAGACTCCGATCTCAATCTTGATGCTCGTCTGTTGTAACCGCTGGTTCATGCTTCAGTTTTGGATCAAGGCGGGACACGCGAAGCCTGTGACTTCAATCATATCTTGAGCAGTCCGCATCTTTCTCCACTTCAGCACTTTAAGTTTACTTCTTTTGGCTCTTTTTCTTCTTTTCTTTATTCTGGATTGAGACTCATTCTTTTGGTCGTCTCGAACCCTGTGCCTCGAGGTAAAACCTGCTCAGACACCAAAACAAGAAAACGAACGAAATTTTTCTGCCCCAGTTTTCACTAGGAAAATTTTGTGAGTTATTTGTAACTAAAATCTAAACTATTTCTTTAGTTTAAAGCGATAAAATAATGATTATGTATCCATGGGAAGGAGATTAGGGAGTGGAGTCCTATATCTATACTAAAAATCAACTAGGGAGTGGAGACCCTATGTTGGAAAGGCGACTAGGGAGTAGAAACCCTATGTCTAGAATCTCAACTAGGATGTGGAGACCCTATGTTGGCAAAAGGCGAATAGGGAGTGGAGACCCTATGTCTAAAATAATCTCAACTAGGGAGTGGAGACCCAATGTTGGCAAAAGGCGACTAGGGAGTGGAGGCACTATGTCTAAAAATAATCTCAACTAGGGAGTGGAGACCCTATGTTGGCAAAAGGCGACTAGGGAGTGGAGACCCTATGTCTAAAATAATCTCAACTAGGGAGTGGAGACCCTATGTTGGCAAAAGGCGACTAGGGAGTGGAGACCCTATGTCTAAAATAATCTCAACTAGGGAGTGGAGACCCTATGTTGGCAAAAGGCGACTAGGGAGTGGAGACCCTATTTCTAAAATAATCTCAACTAGGGAGTGGAGACCCTATGTTGGCAAAAGGCGACTAGGGAGTGGAGACCTGGTGTCTAAAACAATCTCAACTAGGGAGTGGAGACCTATGTTGGCAAAAGCCGACTAGGGAGTGGAGACCCTATGTCTAAAATAATCTCAACTAGGGAGTGGAGACCCTATGTTGGCAAAAGGCACTAGGGAGTGGAGACCCTATGTCTAAAATAATCTCAACTAGGGAGTGGAGACCCTATGTTGGCAAAAGGTGACTAGGGAATGGAGACCCTATGTCTAAAATCTCAACTAGGGAGTGGAGACCCTATGTTGGCAAAAGGTGACTAGGGAATGGAGACCCTATGTCTAAAATCTCAACTAGGGAGTGGAGACCCTATGTTAAAATAATCTCAACTAGAGAGTGGAGACCCTATGTTGGCAAAAGGCGACTAGGAAGTGGAGACCCTATGTCTAAAATCTCAACTAGGGATTAGAGATCCTATGTTGGCAAAAGGCGACTAGGGAGGGGAGACCCTATGTCTAATATCTCAACTAGGGATTGGAGACCCTATGTTGGCAAAAGGCGACTAGGGAGTGGAGACCCTATGTCTAAAAATAATCTCAACTAGGGATTGGAGACCTTATGTTGGCAAAAGGCGACTAGGGAGTGGAGACCCTATGTCTAAAAATAATCTCTACTAGGGAATGGAGACCCTATGTTGGCAAAAGGCGACTAGGGAGTGGAGACCCTATGTCTAATATAATCTCAACTAGGGATTGGAGCCCTATGTTTGCAAAAGGCGACTAGGGAGTGGAGACCCTATGTCTAAAAATATCTTAACTAGGGATTGGAGACTCTATGTTGGAAAAACGTAAAAGATTGAGATTGGGATCCTATACTACCATTTTTTTGAATTTTCTTCTTATCTCTTTTTTTTCATCCTGTTTTGTTTTCTCTATTTTACTTATTTCATGGAATGAGTAAATGCGGGGAAAATTTAGAAGGGACTTCCGTTTTTATGGATTGTTGCTGCAAAGCTGCTTCTAGCACTTGCGCATTTCTTTTTTGGCGGCGCCTACTTCTTTCACGGTTGCCTTAGATTGCACTTGTTTCAAGTTTTCAAACGAAGAACAATTGTTAGTTTGAAACGGTGGTTGGTTTTGTGCCTTGATTGTTTTTGATCACTTGATCTCGGCCCAACTCTTTTTGTGAGAACCTCTATTGCTTGCTGGCTTTTCTGAAGATTGATCTCTCTCCTAAAATCGAGGAACTCAACTTTCCAAAATTTCACATGACGGTTCACCAGTGTGGGGCTTTGGCCCTGTCATCTTATTCTGCCTCTATGGGCATTTGACTTCGGATTTCTTTCATTTTCAATAGTTTTGACTTCAGAGCATTGGCCAATATGGCCAGTCGGAATCAACTTGATGCACCCGCTAAGGCTGGGTGCTTTTTTGGATTTGGCTTTTGTTAAGCAGAACTGTGTAAAACTCTTGCCACTTTTCTTTGTATTAGTTTCGGAACACAGTTAGACCGAAAGGGATTCAAAGATAAGTAAACAAAGGACAGGAAAGTGAATTTAAAGAGAAGTGTCCCTTTTAGGGAGGAAAGAAGGACTTATCTGGGGTACGTGCAGACTCCAATAGACATGACATGTTTCTTGGACTGGATACCCGATCTACACAACTATCCAATTTCTCATAAACCCATTACGACTCGTGTTTTAAAATCGAGAAACCTTGCCAGGACTCTTTCAGTGCCAATGGTGGTGAGGGATTTCTTCTTTTCGATCAATGGCGCCCTTTGCGGGTTTTCGCCAATCGACCTCTCTCATTTCTCTTCTCATCATTGCCCTATAGTGCTCTTTACGAGTTTTCACTAACAATACTCTCTTATTTCAATTTCTCCGCTCACCATCTCCTTACGGTGCCCGTGAGTTTTCACCAATAAGACTCTCTTATTTTATTTCTCTCGTCTTGATTGCATCGGATCCAAGCAACTGCATTCTCCGCTTTTGAACATCTTTTACCGATTGATCGGAAGGACTTGAATAGGATTTGGGTTTAAAAGAAATTGGATTGAATAACAACTTTGGAAACGTTCAGGCGAGATCATCGCTGAACCATTATAACATCTGCCCCAGTTTCACTTTTGGGGGAAATTGGATTTTTGTTTTGGTGTGACTAAACCCCAGAGAGAGGCTGCCTACGTATTCTTTCGGAATCAAGTCGAACGTAGTTCAGGGAAACATTTTTTTTGTTGTTTTTTGTTTTTCTTTTGTTTTGATGATGATGATATTTTTTTTTACAAACGTTTTCAAGTTCCAAAGAGGGTATTGAAAGAAAGGTAACCGGCCCAAAGGGTTAGCAAAGGATTAGAGTGTTTAGGGTAGCGAGAATGAAAGCCTTCGTTATTTCAATCGGATAATGCCGTTGCTGCAGAAGGATTAGACATAGTACATTTTGACTGCGTCTGCATTTACAGCTGTTTCGGGGTCATTCCCTTCGATGTCTCCCAGGTATAACGCCCCTTTTGGCAACAATTTTCTGATAATGTATTGTCCTTTCCAATTAGGAGCAAACTTTCCTTTTGCTTCCTGATAATGGGGGAGAATACGCCTTAAAACGAGTTGCCCCACTTCAAAGTTTCTAGGCCGCACTTTTTTGTCGTAGGCACGGGCCATTCTTTGTTGATACAACTGCCTGTGGCAGACTGCGGCCATTCGCTTTTCATCGATCAGGGTTAACTGTTCCAAACAGGTTTTGACCCACTCACTGTCTTCAATTTCAGCTTCAACAATGATCCGAAGAGAAGGGATTTCAACTTCTGCGGGTATTACGGCTTCAGTGCCGTAAACTAAAAGATACGGGGTTGCTCCGACTGATGTGCGCACAGTAGTGCGATATCCCAACAATGCAAACGGCAACTTTTCATGCCATTTCCTGGAACTTTGGATCATCTTTCTCAGAATCTTTTTGATGTTCTTGTTTGCTGTTCGACGACACTATTGGATTTGGGCCGATAAGGAGTAGAATTTCGATGCGTGATCTTAAACTGCTCACATATCTCCCTCATCAAGTGACTATTCAAGTTTGCAGCATTATCTGTAATGATAGTTGCAGAAATACCAAAACGGCAGATAAGATTGGAGTGCACGAAGTCTACCACAGCGTTCTTGGTGACAGATTTGAGAGTGATTGCTTCAACCCACTTCGTGAAATAGTCGATGGCGACCAGTATGAATCTATGCCCATTTGAAGCTTTTGGCTCGATCGGCCCAATGATGTCCATGCCCCGGGCAACAAATGGCCAAGGTGCTGAGATGGGATGTAGTTCTGTGGGCGGTGCATGAATCAAGTCACCATGCACCTGACAGTGATGACATTTTAAGACGAAACTGAAACAGTCTTTTTCCATAGTCATTCAGTAATAGCCCGCTCAAAGGATCTTCTTTGCCAAAACATACCCGTTCATATGGGGTCCACACACTCTTGCGTGCACTTCATACATAATTCTTCCGGCCTCTTCGGCGTCAACACATCTTAACAAGTTGAGATCCGGAGTCCTTTTGTACAAGACCTCACCGCTCAAGAAGAAACCGCTTGCAAGCCGTCTAATGGTTCTCTTTTGGTCTCCACTGGCTTGTTCTGATATTCTTTAGTTTTCAGAAATCTCTTGATATCATGATACCATGGCTGAACATTCGATTCTGCCTCAACCGTATTGCAGTAACCGTGCCTTTCTCGGATTTGGATTTCTAACGGGTCAATGTGGGCATTGCCTGGGTATGGCAGCATCGAGGCCAAAGTAGCGAGCACATCGGATAACTCATTATGAAAACGAGGAATGTACCTGAACTCAACTGACTTGAACCGCTTGCTAAGATCTTCCACATGTTGCCTGTAGGGAATAAGCTTGACATCCCGGGTTTCCCATTCACCCTGAGCTTGTTGGATAATCAAGTCCGAATCTCTCATGATCAATAATTCTTCAACATCTTGGTCGATTGCCATATTCATACCCATAATGCAGGCTTCATACTCGGCAATGTTCTTTGTGGAGAAAAACCAAAGCCAGGTTGTGGCTAGATAATGCTGACCAGTGGGTGAGATCAAGATTGCCCCAATTCCAACGCCTTTTGCGTTCACAACTCCATCGAAGAACATTTTCCAAGCATTGGTGTCTTCGGATGTTACCTCAATTGAATTTACCTCCTCGTCCGGGAAGTAAGTGCTCAACGGCTGATATTCATCGTCAACAGGGTTTTCGGCTAAGTGATCTGCTAAAGCCTGGGCTTTCATTGCCGTGCGGGTGACATAGACAATGTCAAATTCAGTGAGCATGATCTGCCACTTTGCTAATCTCCCTGTAGGCATCGGCTTCTGGAATATGTACTTCAAAGGGTCCAACCTGGTAATGAGGTAAGTGGTGTAGGCCAACAAGTAATGCCTAAGCTTCTAAACGACCCAAGTCAGGGCGCAGCAAGTTCTTTCCAACAAAGTGTATTTGGCTTCATAACTGGTGAACTTCTTGCTCAGGTAGTAGATTGCCTCCTCTCTCTTTCCGGTCACATCGTGTTGCCCGAGGACACAGCCAAAGGAATTTTCCAAGACGGTCAGATACAAGAACAGAGGCCTCCCCGGTTTAGGTGGGACCAAAACTGGTGGGTTTGACAGATATTCTTTGATTTTGTCAAAGGCTTCTTGACATTCATCCATACATTTAATTGTTGCCTCTTTCTTTAACAGCTTGAAGATGGGTTCACATGTGGAGGTCAACTGAGCAATGAATCGGCTAATGTAGTTCAACCTTCCCAACAAGCTCATAACCTCTTTCTTGGTTCTTGGAGGAGGCAAATCCCGAATGGACTTTATCTTTGTTAGGTCTAGCTCGATGCCCCTCCGACTGACTATAAATCCCAAGATTTTGCCTAAATGCACATTTAGCCGGATTCAGCTTCAAATCATACTTATGCAGCCGCTCAAAAAACATTCTCAGGTCTCGAACATGGTCGTCCTGTGTTCTGGATTTGATGATCACATCGTCCACATACACCTCGATTTCCTGGTGCATCATGTCATGGAAAATGGCAGTCATGGCTCTCATGTAAGTTGCCCCGAAATTCTTTAGACCAAAAGGCATGATCCTGTAATAGTAGGTGCCCCAGGATGTGATGAAAGTTGTCTTTTCCGCATCCTCTTCATCCATCAACACCTGGTGATGTCCTTCATAACAATCCATGAATGACTGTATCTCATGTTTGGCGCAGTTATCAACAAGGATGTGGATGTTTAGCAAAGGGAAGTTGTCCTTGGGACTTGCTTTGTTTAAATATCTGTAATCCATACACACCCGAGTGTTTCCGTCTTTCTTTGGTACGGGAACTAAATTAGCCAACCATGTGGTGTATCGGACCACTCGGATCACTCCTGCCTTCAACTGTTTTGTGACCTCTTCTTTAATCTTGTCACTGATATCAGTTTTGAATTTTCTCTGCTTTTGCTGGACAGGGAGATAGTCGGGGTAAGTCGGCAACTTGTGGACCACCAAATCGACACTTAATCCTAGCATGTCATCGTATGACCAAGCAAACACATCTTTGAATTCAAACAAAAGTTGGATCGATGCGTCCCTGGTTCTTTCGTCTGTGTGAATGCTTATCTTGGTTTCTTTGACTTCTTCAGAACTACCCAAATTAACCTGCTCGGTTTCATTTAAGTTCGGCTTAGGTTTATTCTCAAATTGTTCCAATTCTCGAGTTATTTCCCTAAATGCCTCTTCTTCATCATATTCTTGTTCTTGATTCATTATTTCACAATTAGACAGTGTGTTTGGATCTGGGCATGAAGTCCGCAAGCATGTCATGTTATTTAAAGTCGCATTATTAGAACTGAAAGAAGAAATAAGAAAAAAGTAACAAAAATCAGAAAGAATAAAGAGAGATGAACGATGAAATATTTATTTCATTTCATTGAATTTTGAAGATAACAGGGTTTACATTGGAATTTAAAGATAGGAAACTAAAAGAAACATCCTAGTTACACCCTGAAATAACTCGTGATGCAAAAAAGGTGGCAAGACTGGACTACTGGGATTCCCGCCTGATTGGGAACGGAGTAGCCTTCCAATTGTGCAACTTGGCATTGGGCCCCATGTATAGCACCTCAGCGGTGCTCGAGCCTTCTCCCGGCTGAACCATGTGGGTTTCATACAACATCTGTCTCATAGCCCCACAGATTTCTTCAATTTCCTCAGCCGTGAAGGCCTCATCTTCCTCCTCTGTGTACTTGGGCTTGACGAATGTTTTAAACAGATGCGGGATTGGCTGAGGCAAGACCCAACCATTGTTCTTCCACTCATCTGCCCATCTTTCATCAGCTGGCGTGGCCTGAAAGCCTACACCAAAGAACTTCTCGCTAGAAGCCAAAGTAACAGGTTCTGTAATTCCTTGCAATGATGTCCCGAGCCGCTTCCCGGGTTTATATCCATGCCTGATCATTTCTTTGGCCAACATAATTGACGCATTTGAGAGAAAGGGTTGAGGACATGGGCTTCCTTTTTCACATTGGTTTGCGACCACAACCTAGAAGGCTTGATAGACTATATGTTCACTACCTTCCCTTGCTTCAAGACATGGGACTGACGAGTCCCGATAAATTGATTGTTCGTCCTCTCTGTGAACCACAATTTCCTGATCTTTGTGTTCAAATTTCACCATCTGGTGGAGAGTGGAAGGTACGGCCCTTGCCGCATGAATCCAGGGCCTTCCCAGGAGGAAATTATAAGAAGTGTCCATGTCTAGGACCTGAAAGGTCACCTCGAAATCCACTGGACCAATAGTTAGAATCAAATCAATCTCACCTATGGTATCTCTCTTGATGCCATCAAAAGCACGCACACAAACATTGTTGGGCCTGATTCTCTCAGTCCCGATCTCTATTCTTTGCAGAGTTGAGAGAGGGCAAATATCAACTCCGGATCCACCGTCCAGCATGACTCTTTTCACATAATACCCCTCGCATTTAACTATCAGATGGAGGGCTTTGTTGTGGTCGGCCCCTTCCGGGGGCAAATCATTCTTGCTAAAGGAAATTTGATTGACTGGGAAGAATCTTTCCCCTATCCTCTCCAGTTGTTCAACAGTGGTCTCAATCAGCACATAAGCTTCGTTGAGGGTTTTTATCAACACCTTCTGATGCTCGGTTGAATTCATTAATATAGACAATAAAGAGACCTGAGCAGGAGACTTTCGGAGTTGGTCAATTATCTCATAGTCAGCATTTTCATTTTTCGGAAGAACTTTTCTGCTTCTTCAGCACTAACTGGTTTCTTGATGGGGAAGCGTTTCTTCTTAGCATTGTTCACTTCTCCCACATTAAAGTATTTCTCAGCTGGTTTAGCTTCATTTGTTTCTCCTGAGACCTCTTTTCCCTTGTAAGTTACTAGCACCTTGTTGTAATTCCATTGAACGGCAGTAGGGTCTATCATGGCCTCTGTGGTGAGCGGCCAATAACCACGGGCTCATTCAACCTTGGTGAAATTACTGGCCCCCGCACCACATAGGTCCCTTTAGGCACATACATTTTAGATCACTTGTTCAGCTCAAACCTTCTTGGAGGGCTCAATGACATTTGTTCTTTCTTGTGACCCCGGGGAACATAAAGAATGGCATCTTTTGAGGGCGCTGCCCCAGTTTTGGTTTCCACTTTCATTTCCGTATTTTGAGGGGTAGGTATACTCTTCTTCTCCCCCTTTTCTTGTTTTGCTATAGCCTTTGGCTTCTTTTCAACATCAGCGATTGCAATTATGGCTTTCAAAGCAGGATCGAACTCCTTATCTTCGCAAATCATTCCAATAACCGGTCCGTTGTTGTGAGCCGGTAATGGATTGTTGGTCACATTAGGAATGTCTTCGTCCTTTAGCACTATCCGCTTTTATTCTATGAGATTTTCAATAGCCCTTTTCAGGGTCCAACAATCGTTTGTATCATGCCCTTCCGCTCCCGAATGGTAAGCACATCGAGTACCGGCTCTGTAGGAGGGCAACTCTGGGTTCTGCCTGGTTTGGGGTACGGGTTGCAACAGACCCATCTGGACAAGTTTCGGGAAAAGACTAGAATATGACTCCTCAATGGGCGTGAAGTTTGCCATCCTGGGTGGTTTCCGGGCACGGGCATTGTAGGGGAAGTTATTTTGTGGAGGTTGGGGATTATACTGAGCTTGGCGAGGAGGTTGATTTCAGGGAAATGGAGCTCAGTTTTGGTTGAATTGTTGTTGTGGCCTAACGTAGGGCTAGGCATTCATCACTGCATATGGCTGAGGAACCATAACATAGGCCATATCCTGATGGGGATAGTAATGTTGTGAGGTTCTTGTAGGGAAGTAAGGTCTGGGTGGACGGGGTTTTCTTACACTTGAAGCCGCCATTGCCACTTCTTCCTTCTTTTTTCGGTTTGCTACACCTCCAGACCCGCCTTGAATTGCTTGGGAGGTAGCCCTTATAGCAGATTGACTCAATATGCGCCCTGTTTTTAGACCATTCTCGACCATTTCACCAATTTTGATGGCCTCGGCAAACGGTTTCCCCATCGCGGACATCATATTCTAAAAATAATCAGCCTCCTGGGCTTGAAGAAAAACATTAACCATCTTTGTTTCATCCATTGGAGGCTTGACTCTGGTCGCTTGTTCGCGCCATTTGACAGCATACTCTCGGAAGCTTTCCGAGGACTTCTTCTTGAGGTTCAACAAAGAATTTCTGTCAGGGGCTATATCGATGTTATACTGAAACTGCCTGACAAAATCCTGAGCCAGATCATCCCAAATATGCCAACGAGATATATCCTGATCCATGTACCATTCAGAAGCAATGCCGACCAGGCTCTCCCCAAAATAAGCCATGAGAAGCTCCTCTTTTCCACCTACTCCTCTCAGTTGATTGCAGTACCTCTTGAGGTGGGCTATGGGATCCCCATGCCCATCATACTTTTTAAACTATGGGGTTTTGAAACCCAGGGGTAAGTGCACGTGTGGGAACATACACAGATCAGCGTAGGACACACTCTTTTGCCCGCTCAAACCCTGTATATTTTTGAGACTCTGCTCCATGCTCCTCATTTTTCGGGTAATCTCCTCTTGTTCGGGGTTCTTCGTGGTTTTTTCCTGTCCCGCGGTGAACTCATACCGGGGCTGCTGAGGGTAAGCATTGGTAGTGAACTGGGTAGGTTCTAGTGGGAAAGATGGGACTTGGAAGGTGAAGGATGATGGATCAAAGCTAAGCCTGGGCAAAGCAGGTTGTGCCGTGGCCGAAGAAGGTGGCACAGTGAATATGTTGGAGGCCGCACCTGAAATTGACACCTGGGGGCGAACCTCAAAAGGTGTTCCAGCAAAGTGGGCTGAGATGGTAGGATATCCAAGTGGGGTGTTCGGATAACTGATTGGGACGTTGGAAGTCCCACTTGCCCTGGGAAGTAGCTCAGTGAATTCAGGTATCGCACTTGGTGGTTCTCTGCCATTGGACCAGGCGTCCCACATTTCCATCATGCGAAGACGCAGAATTCTGTTTTCCTCAGCAGTTGTTGACTCGGAAGTTGGGATGGCCGAGATTGGACTATCCTCCAGGATAGGAACTGTTGGCAGCTTACTTTCCGAAGACATTTCAACACTTCCTTTTGACCTTGTGAAGTACGGATGTGAAGCCAGATTACCACAAAACCAACCAACTTAATATAGAACCTGGACTCAACAGTAGACAACAAACCAGTTAGTTTGAATCAATTAACACATAAGTTATCGCACATTGGGGTGTGATGCACCTATACAGTTAAATGTGTTTCTACATGTTTCGCAACGGTTGCATGTTTCATCCCTGCTTTTTCTCATCTCCCCAATTTTCTTTCTTCCCATTTTGGATTCTTTAATGCTTCCCCTCTTATTCCTGTTTTCTCTCTTTTCTTTCCTCTCTTTTCTTACTCTTCTCGCTTTTCTTCTGGTTTTTCCTTGGCTCTCTTTTCCTTTTTTGGTTTTTGTTTTGGTTCTTTCCTTCCTACATTCCTTTTTATTTGAATTATTTACAAAATCATGACCGGATCCGATGAGTATTGCCTACGTATCACAATGTCGCGTGAATCAGATCATCACGTAGTTCAAGAAATAAGTACGAAAAATAAGGAAACAAATTTTTTGGGAATTTTCAACTTTCATTAATAAAACTCTTGAACTTTTCTATTACAAAAGACTCTAACATACTCATTTTTTGGAATTTTAAAAACTACAAACAGACTCAAAACAACAACGGAAGTACAGACTCGATAAATGAAATCAAGAGTACATAAGTGCTTCTACTCCTGGGGCCCGCGGGACATCATTCGGTCTTGCCACGGGCCTTTGTGCAAGATCCCCTTGAAGACATTCTAGGTCACTCATTATTTGACGAACAAAGGTCATTACCGTAGCAAAGAAGGTGGTTCGAGTCATGTCTTCACATTCTTTGCATTTCATGACGATGTAATCAGCAATTGCTCTAACCCTCTCCCTGATGATACCTTTTTCTTGGAGGAAATGCCCGATTTGTTGAGTCCTAGCTTCTAGTACTTGGGTGTCATGATGGTTTTGACTCTGAACTGTTGTATATCTTCCTCCAGCTGGGACATTAAGGCATAGCAATGCTCCCTTTCGGCTTTAAAGTTCTTAGCTTGTTTGGCTATCTCATTTTCGAGGGTGGTTACCTTTCTCTTCAAATCTGTGACTGTTCCCTCATATTTTCTTTTCAATTGCCGTGCAAACTCCGCCCGTCCTTATACATTCTTTGCCAGTTGTGCTCGGTCTCTTGCTAGACTAACCTCAGATTTTTCTAAGTCATCTTGACACTCGATTACTTTCTTTCTAATACCACTTATAAGCCTTTCATCTGCTCGGCTTCTTTCCTGGTTTTTAGCAGCTATTTTCATCTTTTGGATCTGAGCTTTAAGGGCTTCGTTTTTCTGAGCCAGCTTGTTCTTTTCCCCTTCATCGGCAGCAGCTTGGACACTATTGTCAAATTTGAGGTCCCTGATTTGTCCCTCCAATTTACTTATCTTAGCCCTATAGCTTGCCTCTTTCGTCAACCAGTCCCATTGCTCACGCGAGTCGTCAGTGACTTGCTGGACGTGGGGTCTTTTAGCAGGCCTTTCGGGCTCTCGAGGGATTTGAAATCTTTTACCGAACCAGGTCATGTAATTAGGGTCTACCTCACCTTTAGATAGATCCCGCACCAGAGTCTTAGGTTCTATAAAAATCTGCACTCATTCCAAATTTGACGAATTTTTCCTTCGGGGTATACATCTTTTGGGCCTAATTTGACGACTTGTCGGCTGAGATCTTCGTCACATGGGATAGTTTGAAACCTGCCTAATTGGCGCAGCACCCAGTGAGGAGCATACGGCTGAATGCTCCGGAGACCCATTAGGAGAAGATAGCACACCTCGGCTGACATGTAGATGACTTCAGTGACAGGGAGCCATCCGAAAGTCCACTCAATTTTGTCCGAAGTTAAAGAACCCAAGTGCGCAAACCAAGCCTCTGTACCTTCTGGAAATTCAACACCTACCACTCGGTTTTCGTACTCTTCGATGCAATTCAGACCAGTCATGTGGTAGTTCATATACCCCACACGGTGACAAAGATGTTCTTCTATCCAAAGTTGTAGTAGCAGGTTACAACCCTAGAAGAATCTTCCCCCTTCTCGGCAGATGGTTAAGGCTCGGTAAATCTCAGCTAAAATCATTGGAACAAAGGTGTCGTTAGCTTTCTTAATCATGACGTTGACCATTCCCACAAGACCCAATTCTATTTTTCCATCTTTTCTCGGGCAGATAATGACACCCAAGAATGCTACTATAAAGGCCAAACCCCACCGTGCCTCCCATTTATCTTTGTTTCCTGCATGGGTCAGACCAGTATCCGGTGCTTCAAAACCGTGGGGATTGCCATAGCGCTGGTACAAGAATTGGAAAGTGCAAAACCCTTCGGATAAATTCCTATCCCGAACCTCTCGACTAATACTCAACATATCTAGAAACTTGTGAGGAGACACTGTTCTTGGCGACACCGGGTACCGACTTCTGAGGTTCCCACTAAGATCGGCATAGCCCGTAATTTCCTCCAGCGTGGGGGTAAGCTCAATATCAGAAAAGTGAAACACATTGTGAGTCGGGTCCCAGAAAGTTATGAAGGCCTCAATCACATCCAACCTCGGCTTAATTTTCAGAAGTCCCACGAGACCACCCAAACTTTTACCACAGTCCCTCTGCTGACTTTTCCTAAGTCGTTCCACCACATATGGAGTTGTAAGGGGATTTCCTCAAGAGCTGCGAAGGGTTCATTTTCATTTGTGCTCATCCTGCACATTTATTAGGGTGATTGGTTAAGAAATCATAATTTATTTGACTCAAGAAAAGGTTATAAATATTTTTTTCAAAAATTGAAAATAAAAACCCGGTCTTTGAAAATACGGCCCTTGATCACTTCGAAAAGAAGATTTTAGGGCTGTTTATGCCAACCTGCCAAAAATTTGAAAAATAGACCATAGGTGGTTGTTCTTGCAAAAACAGCCCTTCCGGCGCCCTTTTGGGGACATTTGGCTATTTTAGACAAGAATGGCATCACCCTACCTATTTATGACAAAACAATAAAAATTTTGTTCTTTTTGGGTTATTTTTGCAAAATGAAGTTGGACCCGATGGGGGCTGCCTACGTATCCCACATCCGGGTGAGAATAAAACTGGCGTAGTTCGGGTAGATTTGACATAGCAAAAAACAACACTAAATATTTTAAAAACAAATTTTCTCTTTTTCTCATTTTTTTTCAAAATTTCGGCAGAGTTTTGATACTTTTTGGACATCGGTTTTTTTTTTTAAAAAAAACAAGTGATTATCTCTCTCAGCCCTCAAATTGATTTTTCTTTTTTCCCAACTTTTTTTCCTATTATTCATAAGCCGGTCAACATGCAAATCCAAAGCAATTAAATGCACAAGTAGCAAGTAGAATGTATCAGGATGGTCTTTTCATTTCGGGTACACCTGTCCTAGACAGACCCAACCCCTGTGTTGAGTCTCCAAGGTCAAATGCACGTGATGCAAACAAACGTTCCTACTAGGGATCCGGCATGAGGCTTTGTTATACTAGGTTTAAAAACCTAGGTGTATTGTTCTAGACCTGGCTTACCCGAGCGAACAGCTCGAGCCGAGGGGGGGCAGCGTACCGGGAATACAGAAGCTTCATCGGCTTTGCAACTTGTCCGAACCTCGTTCTAAATGTGGGATATGACTCTAATAGAAAAGAAGTCACACGAAGTGCACACTTCCCAGATGATTTAGAAGACTCAGAGAGAAGAGGGTTTCGTAGCAATTTATATACAGTCCTAACAATATCAAAGCGGTAAAAGCGCCATTTAGCACATTACGCTCAACATGTAAAAATCAGATAAAACAAGCCAACTATAACAGTTAGTCTAAGCTCGAATTCTTAAACCCCAAACCGAAGTTTTGGGTTTGTAACCCAGCAGAGTCGCCGGAGGTGTCATACCTCCTTTTTATTTAATTCTTTAGAGTCGCCACTTGGGATAATTTATTTATTGTCCCGAGTCACCGATTTATTTTAAAATCTAAAATCGAGGAAATTAGACTTTTCTTTTGAAGTCTGCGAACCAGAAATTCTAAGTAAGGAATTCTGTTAACCCGGGAGAAGGTGTTAGGCATTCCCGGATTCCGCGGTTCTAGCACGGTAGCTTAAACTATTATAATTGGCCTATTTTCCAATTTTAAACATGCTTTAGCCTATGGTGCAGTTTTAACTTATTAACCGCTTTTAATTAATTTTAGGAAGATTCAACGTTATCTAAAACACGTCTTGAACCACGCCACATGAAATGCACCCGCGGTCCACGACATATTTTATTTAACGTTGTTGAGAATTGAAATTGGGTCACATGAAATGCACACCAGAGTTTAATAAATAAGGAAATCAATTTAAATAGCTCCTATAGCAACTACGCACTTTAAAGTTAATAACAAGGTTTGCGAGGGCCATGGAAAGTTGAACTGATGGCACACCTCGATTTCTAAAGAGTTAAAAATAATTAAGCGAGGGCAATGGGTTTTTTGGGATTTTATTCAACATGGCACACCTCAATTTCACTTCTATTAAAAGAGTTTTTGACCTAGTCTTTGAGGGCCATAATTTATATGTTTGGCTAATATGGCACACCTCAAACTAATTAAAGGTCTAATTAATTGGTTAAAGGACTAAAAGACTTCTAATTTATTTTAAGCAAATGCCTAAACCAATTTGATAAATAACGGACTGCATTAATAAGACAGGTTCGATTACTCGAAGATAGCTTGGGCCAACAATGGTCATTGATTGAGGAGCTGGGCTCGAAAAGAAAACAGGCCCAAACATGATAAGGCACACAATTCCTCATTTGCAAGTGACCTCAAGTTTGGGCCCAAGGCGAGTTCAAATTTGGTGAAAAGGTGGACAACAAAGGGTCCAGACTCAAGATCGAGTCCTTATGAAGCAAATAAACCTGGATATCCAGAGCCTCAGGATCTAAACAGCCTTTCTATGGTCCAAACCCAATTAAACTTGAATAATTTCAGCAGGGTAAGCAAGAAATACATTAACTAATTGAGATACAAAAAGCAGGAAATTGAGATGCCATTCGTTTGAACATGAAAGGTAATGTCGTGATTTCCATACATAGTGAGCTTGACAGTAGATACTCTAAACATCAGATGTTACAATGACCCAATAGCCCTCGAGTTTATTCATCTTTAAAGAACAAAATTCTAAACCAAACCAAATCATTTATGAAGGTTAATCTGAAATTAAATATCACTGAGATTGCACCAATTTATTCGAAACCCCAAAGTAGTGCTACCTATCCCATATTGAGCCCACAAAGACAGTACAAACGCCTAACAACTTCGACAGAAAGAATTCAAACATGCTGAAACCACAATAACAAAAGTCCAAATACAAACCCCATACAGATTATAAGGTTCATGGCACGAATAAATACAAGAGGTAACGTATTAAAGACATAATTTAATATGGAATATGAAGAATCTTCAGTAATACAACTTGACATTCAACTAATCTCAGGTTTACACCTTCAACATGCTTCAAACTCATACCTCACATATTGATAAGGTCCAAAAATGTACCTGCTTACAGCAATAAAACAATAGAGAAAATGAGTTCAAATTTAGGGAGAGATCAGCAGCACTACATCAACAACACCAAAACGGCCAAACAAACAGCAATACTCAGTCTTTTTGAACCACCTTTGAACCCAGAATGATCAAAAATTCTTGAAAAAAGGTTTCAACTATGAAGATCACAGCAGAAACTAAGCCAATTTCTAAAAATGCAAGAGATTTTATGTGTTTTTCAGCTCAGCCGTTTTCTCAGCTTTCAGTATTGTAATTCTCTAAAATCTACCTTGAGAATGAAGTAACAGGCCTTTTATAGAGGCTTCTTAGGGCAGCAAAAAATGGTTCAGATTTTGCCTATTACTCCTTTTTTTAATTTTTCCTTTTGCAAGCTAAACCTTGAAATTCTAACCTGTTTGCTGGGTCAGTCCTTTTTTCACCTTCAAGGAAATTTACTATATCAGTTATAAGAGATTCTCTTACATAAAATCCCTAGACTACCCTTAAAACCTTCTGTTTTTCCTTCAGCAGACCACATGGGTCAAATCGACCCAACAAACAAAACCTGGGCTTTGCAAAACCTGGACTGACCCCCTTTCTTTGGGCGTCTGATTTACAGAACCCAAATCCAGTTCATAATTCAAGATAAACCCACCTAGAATTCAGGCTAAAGGGGGCTGTAAAACCCGACAACTTTCAAAATGAAACCAAAACAAAAGAAAAAGAACTAATTAAAACTAAATACGAGAATCAAAACAACCACAACTAAACATGCTCTTATTCTAATCATGCAAACAGAAACTGATTCAAAAACGGAAAATAATAAAGAAAAGAAAAGATGAAAAAGAAGGAGATGAAGATGGGGAGAAGGACAAAAGAATGGAAAAAAAAATAAAAGAACGAGGGTACCTATAGAAAACAGCAAACGAGCACGGCTTGAAAGAACTCCGATGTTTTTTTTATATTTTGAGCCGAAATTGGCCTCAATCACGTGTTCTTGTTAAGAACAAACGAGCAAGGCTAGTTTCGACTCTTAATCACTTGTCAAAACTTGAAAAATTCGGATGATTTTCTTTGCCTTCTGCTTTTCCTTTTCAGTTCCGAGATTGGCTCTATTTGGTGAGGGTTTGAAAGGATATAGGGGTAGATTAGGAATCAGGGGTGAATGAGGGTTGTATGGTCGAAGTTTGGAGAGGATTTGGAGTTGTTTTGCCGGTGAAAATGGCGAAATTATTCAAGCGGCGCTAGGGTTCAATGAAAGAGATGAGAGACAGAAGAAGGGTTTGGACTAGGTTGTCTCTGAGGATTTCGAACATATTTAATTGAATTGGGGGAAATGTTTAGCGCCCTTGGATGAAGTCAGATGGATGGCCCAGATTAAACTGACTAACAAACTCCAAACGGTGTCGTTTGGTTAATGAAAAGGGCGGACCGGGTTAGGTATATGGAGTTGGGCTGGTTTGAACGGTCATGGGCGGATTTAATCAATTGGGCTGCCAGATTGGCCCAAATCAAAGCAATTTTGATTTGCTTCCTTTCTTTTTCTAATTCCAATTTCCTTTTCTTTTCAAATAAAAATAAAAACCTAAATTAATTTTTAAACTAAATTAACCTACCAAAATAAGCTAATTACTCGTCAAAGTATGTATAAAGAATTAAATAACTCCTAAATTGAAGAGAAAACTATGAAATTCAAAAATTAAAAGTTAAAATGCAAAGTGAGTTTTTTTGTGATTTTTTCTATTTTTGTAAAACAACTAATTTAATAATTAATCTAAAATAGAAAACTAAATCCTAAATGCAAATGCAATATATTTTTGTATTTTTCAAGAATTAAATAAAATTAAACATGTACAGAAAAAATGCAAATAATTAGAAAAATTCTACAATAATTCCTAAGATAATGAACAATTAAAAGAAAAATCTAACTCTTTGGGATTCTGTAGGAGTAATTCATGTGGGGCAAAAATCACGTGCTCACACTGGCTTATGTACCAGGATAGGGCATCTCCTATAAGACTTCTCATGAAAACCTTCATTCGGATCCTTTCATCTTTTTCGACCCCCACGAGCTTGTCACAATAAGTTCTTAAGTGAACCTTGGGATCACCCATTCCATCAAACATTTCGAACTTGGGAGGTTTGTAACCCTCTGGCAGTTCCATATTTGGTTGTATGCATAAATCCTTGTAGTTCAGACCTTCTATCCTTTTACCTCCTTCAACACCCTGAACTCGACTTGTCAGCTTCTTGAGCTCCTCGGCCATGTTCTTGATGAGCAGGTCCTTCTCAGCGGATTCTGGTGTATAGGAAATCGGTTGAGTGAAGTGAGGTAGGGTTTTCACGTATATGGGGTTGTTTTGGTGAGTGCCAGGGATTTGGGTGTAGTGGTGGTCGTTGGTTCAGTTTTGAGGATCGGGAATAGGTTGTGGTGTGTTCTGGGGAGTATGATAGGTAGTGGTTTGTGGGTACTGGGTCGGTTGATGATGGTGTTGTGGAGGAGTTAGTATCGATAAAGGATTGGGGTTTTGACGTGGAGCTACACATTGAAGGGGTGCGGGAGGATTTGTGGACGTTGGTTTGGCGTATTTTGAGGAGGCACTGGGTTGTGAGCATGTTGTTGGTTAATGTCTGGGGCGTTCAGAGTGAGGGAGAGATTTGCTAAGTTGCGGACCTGCTCAAGTTCTCCTTGTAACTCCAGTATCTTTTGTTCCAATCGCAAAACCAAGTCATTCTGGGCTAAAGTACTCCGACCGTCTGAAGTTTCCGCATTCTCAGCATTTTCTTTTCCTATACCACTCAAGTCACCCATCTTAGCTTTTCCTCTGCTTTTCGTATTACTTGGAGGAGGAGGAGGTGGAGGGCCTCTAGATCTGGTGTGATATGCTGATGATGCCAATATGTGCGAACCAACCTTAGGGGATGGGAATAATAAAAATAAATAAAAATAAAAGGTAAACAAGTCAGTAAGGATTCGGAAATGCCTGCAGTATTTAAACACATATTGCGGGAATGTAAATTCGAGTCCTACTCTGGGAGCCTCATTGTTCCCGAGGTAGGCCTAGCGACACGTTGATTTGGAGAATTTCAGTGCCAAAAATTACCTCATTTCATTAATGTAAAAATAGATGAACCCAAAACGACACTAAATAAGATAAGTCACTAATGGCACTTGGCCTTATTACATTTGAAAAAGCAAATAAACCTAATCTACTTGGTCCCAAAAGGACCTTCTGCAGGCTGGATGCTCTTGTCAATCAAATACCTAGTTCGCGCAGGTTCAGCCATAAGTATGCCCTTGCTAGATGCCCTCCTTCACTTCCTTCGGCGTTCTGGTAATCGGTGACTCTCTTCCTCATCTTTCCCTCTAATTCCATCAGACTGTACTCCAGATACTCCAACCTTTCACTTGATTTAACATCCCTCTCTCTCCATTCATTGATTAGTTCCATATCGGACTTGTGGCGCTCTATGTGCTCGGCCTCGGACTCGTGAACTTTTTCGCGCAGTTTGTTGTACTTCACCTGTGCTTCGGCAACTTCGTCTATGACCCTATTTCCTGGACCAACCTTTGGCTCGAATTTCCTCCTATGTTATCATCCAACCATGAGGGGTAAAAGTACATGTGACCGGCGTGATACCGATCTGGCTCGATGGTGTCCTTTTCCACGATAATCTTCAAGTGCCACATGTGTTGTGCTTCATTTTTGTATGGATTGGCGTCACCTTGAAAATCAGCTATGAAGTGACTCATTTTAGCAACTCGCGGTATGACCTGCTTCCTGCCTGCCTGTCTCATAACCCTGAGGGGAGCATAAGGGTATATGCCCCTTAACCAAATCAATACCAAGTGTGGAACATCCCTGGATCTGATGATGAACTCGTCGCTAGGGAACCACTCAAACATCCATTGAACCTGGTCCTCGCTCAAACTGTTGAAAAACTGCACCCATCCTACAACATCCTCTAGTTGAGCGAACCTGTCTGGGATATAGGTCATTTTCTTGGGATGATGGAAGGCTATGTGATCATTCCATGGCCTTCGCGGAAACTCCTGACGGTATTGACCTTTTTGGAGATGTTCTAACAGCCAAACTTGCAGTATTAGATTTCAACCTTCGAAGTATTTGTACCCCTTCTGACAGCGCTCTAAGGCCCGGTATATGTCTGGTATGATGATAGGGACAATAGTATATGCCTGCCTTTCGATCCCCTCTAACAAGGTTTTGGTTACAATGGCCAGTCTGGTGTGGATTATGTCCCCTCGGATCGGGAATACTAACACACCCAAGAAACAGACAATGAACACAAAAACCCTGTGGTGAATCCAACCCAAAGAAATGATGGAGAATTCATCATCAAAAATATGATAAGATCTGTTGTGGCCGTATCGTTCATAGAGGAAGTCAAAAGGTATGTAGTAACTTTTCAGGCACTCCAAGTCATCATTCTTCTTTAATCCCATCATCTTTAGAAACCCCCTAGTAGTGCGATTTTCTGGCGCTAGTAAACCAGGACTATCCCAAGGTAGCCCAGCGAATCCCCCTATTTCTTCAAAGAGAGGGGTCATTTCTATGTCTCCAAAGCGAAACACGGCTCTTTCCTTGTCCCAGAACATTGTGGCAGCTTCGATTAACATGTTGTTTGGTTGAAGCTTCAATAAAGAAGGAAACTTTCCCAAGACCCTTTTCACATGATTCTTATCACTTGACGGAAGATCCTCCCACCAATCTAGCAACAATGCTGGTATGTTACGAACCATGCCGAACCTGGGGACCTCGTGCCTCATTTTGTGCAAAAAAAAAATATGGTTAGGCCCTTTCCCCCTCCAGATTCGACTATTTATACAACAATGATTAGCATATTGGCACTTATTTCTCCAAATTTGCACACAATCGTGGTTGCGTCCATTAGGATTATGGAAAACTCGATGGACTTTTGGACGAGGCTTGTCTTAAAGGGTTATTATGTGGACAACATATTAACCCGGCTAGGTTTGACCATGATGCATGTACAATTAATCAGAGTAAGGTTTCTAGAGAGGTCTAGACTGGTACCCTCAAGCGGACAACTTGAGGGGAAAAGGCAGGGAATCGTCGACTGCACCGCTGATCCACTAGTTTTACCGCAAATACGCCTTATCGAATTTAAAGGGTGATACACAGGAAGGCGCAAACGCTCATCAAGCGTTTCTATAGGATTGATTACGCACGAGTGGAATATGATGTTGAGCATGATTTATGCAACAATAAATAGCATGTTGTCACGTATTTGCACGTAAAAAATAATAAATGCAGTATTTAATAATTGAAAGACGTTAAGAAAGAAAACAGGGAGACAAGTCAGTTTCTGAAATAAAGGAAATTGTAAATGCTTGAAAAAAAATAGGCAATTAAATCAAAATAAAGGGGGAAGGGGAAAGCGTGCACATGTATTAACGGAATAAAGCATGCTTATGACTAATTCAAAAAAATAAGTTTGTTATGGTAAGAGCCTAAAATATCCCCAGCAGAGTCGCCATGCTGTCGCGCCCCCTTTTTCCTCGCGAAGTTCGGGTTTCGACATTCTTTGGGACAACTCATTTCCTTTTGGGAATTGGGTATGGAATTTGAAGAGTCGCCACCTAACAGATTTAAGGTGCGTTAGGGAACATATTTGCAGATAACTCATAAACTGATTTACATTACCAGAGATTGGGTAAGGGCTCGAAATAACCTTGAGGGGAAGGTGTTAGGCACCCCTCGAGGTCCACAATGGTGGGTCCCGACCAAACTCAGTTTAAGTGAATTAGTCTTATAAGCAAATACAGCAATTTAAACAAATAGATATTACGTCAAGGAGTAAAGGGGTCCTAGGTTTTTTAGCCTATAGGATCACTTATGTGCAATACTCAAACAGAGGTCTTACGCGTAGCATTAGCGCACAGGTCATCATATCCTTTACTACCCAATTACCCTCCCCTTAATTATTGTTACCTAAGCGTTCTAATAGTATCCAGTACGTGCCTTATGCGTGCACTACCCATCTCTTGCCTGTGGCCCTGGAGGTGTTTAGGACCTCTATTTAAGGAAGTTCTAGACTCACTTATGTTGTTAAAAGGGAGAAAACTAAGCGACAAACAAAAGTCAAATAGGACTATCACATAAAGATGTAATTAATGGCTCATATTTACCTCCACAAATAGACAAACAATTGCATGCCTCAAACAAACAGTTTTAAACGATTTAAAGTCCTATAGCAGGATATCTAGATGAGCACAAAATATGAAACCGTTTCATTAAGGCGAGGCAGCGAATACCTAATCAGTTTGCCTACCGATTTTATTACTTCCTGAATCTGAGCAAGTTTCAAACAAACCATCACAGTTTTAGACCCCGAATTTGATTGTCCTATAGGCTTGCCTAAGTGATGATCGGGCAGAACCCTATGGACATGATATCTAAGCTGTAAATCAGATGCTAGTCTTAATAGGCAGATTTTTTTATCTTTAACTCATATAGGCATGGTTTCTAAGTGCTGAAACAGGTTGAAATCCTATAGGCATGAGTTCTAAGTGCAGAAACTGATTTTTTAAAAAACCTTATAGGCATGGTATCAAAATGCAGGAACTGATTTAAAACCTTATAGGCATGGTATCTAAATACATGAACTAATTTTAACACTTATTTGCATGAATGACTAAGTGTCAAGATTGATTTCTATATGTGTTTCCTATAGGCATGATTTCTAGGAGAGTAAAGCATCAATCAATTGCCAAGCGGACTCAACAAGGAAATTCCTAGAAACATGATTTCTAATGCACACGCGAAGGTTTTGAAGACATGATTATCGATGCAAAACTAAAAAACGACTTAGAAGCAGGTTTTCTAATGATGCGAAGGATGAAAATTCAAGATTTAAAGAATTGGATAAGTCCTATAGGCATGGTTTCTAATACACATAAGTAAACAATCATCGCAACAACCTATAGGCATGATTTCTACCCGCTCCCAACAAAGACATATATAAGAATTCCTCCCAGTTTTACTAATAACCCCAATATCTGTTTTACAAGGAATTATTATTGCAAACCAAATATAAATGAATTACAGAATGAAATTGCTATACTATAGGGAGCCTGGATAGGCCCAAAAGTAAAGTTGGAAGCCAGGCCTTCAACCGGGTCTGAAACATGCCAATATTCTCATAGTACACCCAATGGTCTTCCGGTGCGTCAAAGTTCCCAAGGGCCTCAGGGACCCCGGGCAATGCTCACACCAGAAAACCTTTTAAAGAAATATTTTTGTGAGCAAGTTTTGGAAAAGCCAGCCCCCACTGTGTCAGAGTTCAGAGGAGTCTCATGGATTCCTAGGCAGTGCTCACACTGGAGGGGCAGGACCCTAGATATTCTAAGAGTAGGAGTTAAAAATAGGAGGTAGTTTTAAGAAAACAGTTTGGATTTTCTGGGGTAAATAGGAACAAACAGAGTCATTTAACCACTTGGAATTCAAACAAAGATTCCAGCAATCAAACAGTAGACAGAAAAGGATCACAACCATTTCAAGCAAAGTTTCACATTGCCTAGATTCGACTGAGTTCATTAATTACTACTAGATGGGCATATGGACATGTATTAAACAAAGGACAATAGGCTGGGGTCAGATTACCATTCAGACAGTCATGCAGAAAGGTAGTAGAAGTTGGAGGCATAGAAATCATGAACTAATCAGGAACCTGCTAGGGGGTGAACACTTAAAACTGGACAGAAAGCATGCTAGTTGAGAAACAAGTAGACACGGGTCTAATTACATAGAAGCAAGTATGTAGACATGCTGAAAATAGGAAACACATAAACCTAATTAAATAGAAGTAGACATGCTGATTAGGATCAATGAACATGAAGCACATGGATCTAATTAGATAGAAGTAGGCATGCTGATAACAGGGAGCACACAAATTTAATCATATAGAAGTAGTCATGCTGAAAGCAGGGAGCACACAGAGTTAATTACATAGAAGTTTAAATGTTAGCAGAAGTGGGGACATACCAGTTAAGAGATAGCAACAGGAAAGCGAAGCAAACAAGATCCAAGGGTCTAGCCTTGGCTTTCAGCCGGCTAGACAGTGCAACAAACAAGGAATAGGAAGATTGTGATGGAGAATGTGTGTGAATAAGAGCAAGAACTTTTGTGTGTTTCCCTATGTATGTGTGAGTGTGTGCTTAAAAACAAAGTGAGGCTTATATAGCATTGAGTAGAGTAAAGAAAATAAGTTAAAGGAGGTTAAGAGTTCACAAATAAGGCGAAGAGAACAATCATTCAGTCATTAGGCTTAACAGGACCAATCAATAGGCAGAATCATGGAGTTATCCTAAAATAACACGGAATTGAGGTCCAAATAAGGTAGGTAATCAATTAGAATCTGAACACCAAAATTACGGCCAGTAGCAAGGATAATTAGTCACACAAATAGGTAAATTAGTAACCATCTGGGGTTGGTAAAACAATCAAATCCCCTAAATTAAGCTTAGTAAGAATAATTAAGGCAAGTAGTGCCAATTAGGAGTCCCAAAATAAGAAAATAGACAAAAATTACAGGAAGTAACCATCTCAGCAAAACAAAGCAATTTCGATCCCTAGATAGTCAGATAATCAATCAATTACTCAAGGAATAACGGGCAAATATTGAAGTGAACAATGAAATAATTAAACAAACTAAAGAAAACATTAGAATCAATAACAATAAGGAAAACAGAAGATTTTTAAAGAAAACTACCGTATAAAATCAAAATCGTTTCAGATTTACAAGGATCTGAACAAATTCAAATTGCAAGAGATGAGGGTTTTGAGAAAAGGGGACGAGGTGATGGAAAAATCTAACCATAGCCACAAAGATAACAAATACTCACAAACATTGATGAACACAAGGCAGTTTCATAAGAAAATGAAGAGTCAAGGTCAACTCTGAGTCGAATCTCTTCGAGATTCACTCAGATAATAGCAAAAATCGAACAACCAGTAGAGGTAGTAGGCTGGATAGGGTAGCAAACTACCAGATAATCCCATATCTAGTCAGGGATCGAAGGGGTTTGGGGGATTTCGGGGTGACGACACTCTAGGGTTTGGGGGTGTCAGAGAGAGAAGAGAGAGACGAGAACATTTGGGGGCGGCGGTTCTTAGGAAATGACTTAGGGTTTGGGGGTTAGGTTAGATAAAAAAGAAAGGTTTGTTCTGGACCGTTGATCTATTGAGATCAACGGCCAAGATTGGTTCCGGGCTGGGGCGGGTTAGATGGATATTGGGTTAGGTTTAAGTGGGCTGGGGTTTGAATTGGAATTGGGCTGGGCTCCGAATTTAGATATAGTCAAAGGGGCTATTTGTTAAATAACTAATTTAATAATAGAATAATTTGTAAAAATAGTTAATTAAACGATAAATAATTTTTTATGCATGAAGATGATTTAAAATAATTACTTAGTATCATAAAAATATAAAAGATTATTCTCTTGTGAAATAAGGCAATTATGCACACATGGACTAATATTGCAAAGTTATTGCAATTATAACCCTAATATGTACATATGGGGCTATTTGTGAAATAATCAAAGCTCAATATAAATATAAATGATAAAATTAAGCAAATAAGATTATCATTCAATCATTTGTAATGCAATTAGTAATTATTTATATACTAAAATGCTAGAATAAATTAATTAAAATCCCTTTAAAATTACAGGAAAATTATGAAAAAATGTTGGTTGATGCTCATGCATTATTTTGAAAGTATATATGCATTTTAAAATATATGAGGGAAAAATTAGGTATCAACAATAGGTAGTCATCACAGGAAGGAAATGTGTCGGCTTGGTCAGCCTATCTACAATCACCCAAACTGCATCAAACTTCCGCTGAGTCCGTGGGAGTTCAACAACGAAGTCCATAGTGATCCGCTCCCATTTCAAATCTGGAATCTATCCTCTGAAGCAATCCACCCGATCGTTGATGCTCATACTTCACCTGCTGGCAATTCAAACACCGAGCAACATACTCCACTATGTCCTTCTTCATTCTACGACACCAATAATGCTGCCTCAAGTCCTGATACATCTTCGCGGCACCTGGACGAATGGAGTACCGCGAGCTGTGAACCTCCTGAAGAATCAACTTACGCAAACCATCTACATTAGGCACACAGAGCCTACCCTGCATCCTCAAGGCACCATCATCCCCAATAGTAACCTCCTCAGCATCACCGTGCTGAACCGTGTCCTTAGGGACAAGCAGATGGGGGTCATCATACTGACGCTCCCTGATACGATCATAAAGAGAAGACCAAGAGACCACACAAGCCAATACTCGACTAGGATCAGAAATATCCAATCTCACAAACTGGCTGGCTAAGTCCTTGTCACGACCCAAACCCCGCACTGGTCGTGATGGCGCCTCTCGTGAAGACGAGGCCAGCCAACTAACCCAACTCGTCTTTTCAAATATAATTTAATCATGAATAAACAGCTAAAGTATGACTTAAAAATATTAATTAGAGGAATTACAACCCCACACAGCCGTAATTGGGGTGTCAGATCACGAGCATCTATTAGAATGTAAGTACAACCTCAAGGTCAAAAATACACTAATCAAGAATAATGAACAAAGGGAGAAGAACGATGCTGCGAACACTGGCAGTCACCTCGTTAAACTCCGATATCTCTAACTCTGATCAGCCAAACCCGCTACTGGGTGAATAAATACCTGCATCTGCACACGAGGTGCAGGGAGTAAAGTGAGTACTCCAACTCAGTGAGTAATAAAGGTAAATAACAACTGAGCAGTAAGAAATCACGTACGTCACATCATCATGCTATATAGAAGTAGTGTAAAACCTTTTGAGAAAAACAGTGAAGCTATGAAATCTTTAGAAATATCTTAGCTCAGTTTAAAACCTCTTTTGGAAATAACTTCTTCAACAGTATGCAAAGGAATGCAATTCAAATAGTGCAGATAAGCACAGAAGTCCGCCCCTCGGGCACCACACTCAATTAACAGATAATGTCAGGCAATCCGGTAGATATCTCATGAAGTAGCACAACAACAAGTAAGGCAAGCAAATAAAATAAAGTAAACACACAGAACAGTACTAGTACCGCTGCGGCATGCATCCCGCTCCACATATCGCTGCGGCGTGCAGCCCGATCTGTTTATCGTCGACGGCGCTCACTGGGGGTGTGTAGACTCCGGGAGGGGCCCCTTACGGCCCAAGCGCAATATCAAGCCATCTCGTGGCATCAATCTAGGCCCTCGGCCTCATATCAGTATCAGTATAACACTGCTGCGGCGTGCAGCCCGATCCGAAAGTATCCTCACAATACAGGCCCTCGGCCTTACTCAGTCAACAAAATCACATAAGCCACTTGGGCAACAGTAAAGCATGATGCCCAGCCCAAAATATTTTTAGAAATATCATTTCGAGTGTTTAAGGCATAATAAACTTGGCCGAGTTTTAAAACAGTGGAAAAATACATGACTGAGTTGAAATATATAATTAAAACAGTGAGGAATTATCAACAACAATCCCCTAAGGGTTCAAATAGCTGGCACGAAGCCCAAATATGGCAATCTGCCCAATTTATGATGATAACAAGTAAATTTCAATCAAATACACGGTAAATTCATCAATCGGGACGGACCAAGTCACAATCCCCAACGGTGCTCTACCCCACGCTCGCTATCCCGCGTGCAAGCCACCTCAATATAGCAGTACGATGTGCAATCCGGGGTTTCAAACCCTCATGATATCATTTACAATCATTACTCACCTCGAACCGGCGAAACCTCTAGCTCGCGATGCCTTTGCCCCTCGAATCGGCCTCCACGCGTATCGAATCTATCCAAAACCATAATGAATACGTCACAATAGGCAAAGGGAACAATACCCATTCGAAAACAATCGAAAAATATCAAAAATCTCGAAATTAGCAAAACCCGAGCCACAGGCCCACTTCTCGAAACTCGGAAATTCTCACATCATTAGATTCCTTATCTCCTCACGAGTCCATACATACCAATAACTCTCAAATCCGAGCTCAAATGTCCCATAAAATCCCAATTTAAAATTTAGAAATCCAAGCCCTAGTTCTTCCAATTTTAGCCAAGTTTCCATGAATTCCAAGGTTAATTTCACAATACAATCGTGTTTTTAGTTCATAGGACTCACCTCCAATCAATCCCAGTCGAAATCCTCTTCAATTCCTCCCAAAAAGCTCTCAAGGTGCTCAACAATGGAGGAAAATAACTTAGGTTCGCGAATGAAATATCATTAAAAACCCTTCTGCCAGCTGACATTTTACTCTATGCGAACGCGATGGCCCACTCGCGTTCGCATTGAACAAACTTTTCCACTGACCAATTTACCCTTCGCGAATGCGGTATCCCACGCGCGAACGCAAAGCCCTGGGTCCCTAAACCTACGCGAACGTGTCCCTCAACAGCGAACGTGAAGAACAACTCACCACTGGACCTCAGCGCTTATACGCGAACGCGAAGACCTTCACGCGAACGCGATGCCTGATCTCCTAACCTTCCGCGATCACGAGGCCGCAAACTCGAACGCGATGGCCTAAATTCCTGGCCCTCAAATTCCTTCTACGCATTCGCGACTCACCCTACTCGAACGCGAAGGGTTAAACCTCTGCAACACTGAACTGAAAAACCTGCAACTCCCAAATGCCAAAATTGGTCCGATTGACCATCCGGAACTCACCCGAGGCCCCCGGGACCTCAACCGAAAGCACCAACACATCCTAAAACATCACCCAAACTTGTTCCAATCCTCAAAACACCTCAAACAACACCAAAACCATCAATTCACATCGAATTCAAGCCTAAGTTCTTCTAAAACTTCCGAAACACGCATTTGATCAAAAACCCAACCAAAACACCTCCGAATGACCTGAAATTTTACACAAACATCCCAAATCACCTAAAGAAGCTACAGAAAGTCTCGGAATTCCATTCCGACCCTCGGATCAAAATCTCACCTATCAACCGGAATTCGCCAAAATACTAACTTCGC
This sequence comes from Nicotiana attenuata, assembly GCF_001879085.1. Classification (NCBI taxonomy): domain Eukaryota; kingdom Viridiplantae; phylum Streptophyta; class Magnoliopsida; order Solanales; family Solanaceae; genus Nicotiana; species Nicotiana attenuata. Next base: position 264,740 of record NW_017671505.1, read on the forward strand.
CAATTCAAGCCTAATTCTACACCGGACCTCCAAAATCACTTCCGATCACACTCCTAAGTCACAAATCATCCCCCGAAGCTAACCGAATCATCGGAATCTATATCCGAGCCCTCTAACACATAAGTCAACATCCGGTTGACTTTTCCAAACTAAGCCTTCCTTAAAGAGACTAAGTGTCTCATTTCCTTCAAAGATCAATCCAAGCCAACTCGTTCACACAAGACACTGATAATGAAGCATAAAGAAGCAGAAAATGGGGGAAACGGAGCGGTACTCATGAGACGACGGGTCGGGTCGTCACATCCTCCCCAACTTAAACAAACGCTCGTCCTCGAGCGTACCCAGAGTTGTTCTAGAAGCCAACCAATAGCTGAATGACCTTACCAAGCATATACCCGGGGGTGATCCCACGTCACCCTATCTCATATAGGTCCGATAATACATTTTAACTAAAATCACACAATCCAGTCTAGCCCATAAATCATAGAACCACATTTCACTTTCCAAAATCATAAACAAGATCAGAACCTCACATCTATATCCAGAATAAGTCTGAACCAGCTGTAATACCCCATACCTGCAACCTCAGGTGCAATTATATGATATACCACATAACTCAAACACTCGAAACGATAACTTCTATTCACAGCAGTTGTACGCAACAACCGAATACCGATAGAAAACCTCTTATTAGCTAAAGTCTCATTCCAACACTGTCATATACTTCCAACGATAAATGAAACACGCAATAAATCATAACTATCTCTCAGATCAGTCATCCATAAGGTTACTTCTCCTTTGGCAAGGACCATAGCAAATTTCTGAATCGAACCTCGATATTTACCCATCAAACATGCTGAAATCGAATCCGTTTGTATTCATTACAGGCCCCAACGATCTCATCTACTCCAACACAATTACTCTGGTGACATGACACACCAAGACATGCTAAGGCCACAACTTGCGCAGTCCGCGCACCAATAAGAAACAATCCGAACATACTCACATCATGAAACTGACTCAAACGAAAGAGTCGTACCGCAAGCTCACCAATATCATCACATCACACGGCTGAGAACCCGTCTCACATCATAGAAATAGAACACACAAATTTTACCCGCAAGGTCATATTCTACACAGCTTTGCTGCACGACGCGATCCTACTCCAAACGTGTAAACGAATTGGGGGAGTTCTTGTTGATTCTACTGTGGTTGGAGAAGTGCATTCCTACAAGAGTGAGAGGCATGGGAGTGTAAATGATTTTCTTCTAGATGGATCATGAAGTTCTTGACTAGTTGAGTGCGTAGATGTCTGTGGCTCGGAAGGGAGATAAAAGTTTTCATGTTTTCCTTGGATGGTATGTATATGCGGTATGTTGTGGAGGACCGAGGACTGGCGTGTGCTAGGTTACAGTTCAGTTCTGAAAGGAAGTTCATAAAACTCTTAGGCAACGGGAAGCCTCAAGAGAATAGGGAAATGGTACTGCTAATTGGAAGTGTTTGACGATAGCAATATGTCTCAGAAAAAGGGGTAACGTGATTAAACTGATGATACTCGGTATTATTGCGACACTTTCTTGTATGATCGACTGTGTATTCGGGTTTGCTTGGTGGCACAAAGGAAATTTTAGGTGTCTATCGTGGAATGATGGGTATAAAGGTGTGCATGTGTCGGACGGCGAAATTGGGATCGGATATGATGATTCATGTGCCGTGTGGATGTGGAGGCGGAAGTTCTCATGTGCAGGCTATGATGTTGTTGTTAGATCGTGTGTATCAGCACTGTTTAGCAACTACCGGGATTGAGGCCCCAAGTGGATCTTTCTTTGTGTGTATGTTAGATTTTGGATATATGTTGGGGTGTAGACTGGTTGTCTCAGTGTTGGGTTATTCTGGACATTTGCGCTATGGGCCTATGCCGAAATGCCACGGGAGAGTGATGAGGTACGTTAGGTTATGTTCTAGCCAGAGTGGTTTATATTTCAAGGATCCAGTGGACGGCTGGGAAGGATGCTTTTCTTATTGGGCCTCGTGATGGACTCAGTGCAGAGATTCTACCATTGATCCAGTTCCGGTTTGAGGGACTTTTCGGATGCGTTTCTTGTGGCCGGGCATGTGCCGGGCAAGTTTGTGGATTCGGTGTTGATTTGGTGCCTTGTATCGTATTGTATAGCATCGACAAAGTTATTGAAGTGGAAGGAGCAACTTCAGGCCTCCTGTTTAATGAGTTCGTTGGTGAGCCAATGTGGATGCGTGTTTCTAGCTTGAGTCGGCTTGGTTGGCCCCGAATTGTATTGTTGAGGGATAGGTTGATCGATCTTTATTGAGCTTGTTAGTGATCTGGGGAGATCTATGAGTTTTTTTTGTGTTGCGAGGCATTATGATTTGTTGGTTATGGGCACATATGGTACGGTTTCATTGGGATTTCATAGTGGAAGTCGAGCCGGAAGAGTAATTGGGAGTTGCTCGGTGAATGACGTAACGATTATGTTCTAATCGGTATGGCATGGGGTATGTTTATTTGTTTCCCGTGGGTTAATGATTTGCTTTGGTTCCAGACATCAATTGAGCATTGGTTGTGGATTTCGAGCGCAGTGACTTGAGGTGTTTCATGTGGAGCAGTATTTGGATA
>NW_017671505.1:267396-278389 GCF_001879085.1 Nicotiana attenuata
CTAAAATTTCCCTGTGCCACCAAGCAAACCCGAATACCACCAGTCGATCCAACAAGAAAGTGCCGCAATACTACCGAAGTATCATCAGTTTAATCACGTTACCCCTTTTTCTGAGACATATGCTATCGTCAAATCACTTCCAATTAGCAGTACCATTTCCCTAATTCTCTGAGGCTTCCCGTTGCCTAAGAGTTTATGAACTTCCTTTCAGAACTGAACTGTAACCTAGCACACGCCAGTCTCGGTCCTCCACAACATACCGCATATACCATACCATCCAAGGAAAACATGAAAACTTTTATCTCCCTTCCGAGCCACAGACATCTACGCACTCAACTAGTCAAGAACTTCCATTGATCCCATCTAGAAGAAAATCATTACACATCCCATGCCCTCTCACCTTCGTAGGAAATGCACTTCTCCAAACCACAGTAGAAATCAACAAGAACTCCCCCAATTCCGTTTACACAAATTAAACTGCCAGGACTGAATCCTTCTAACTAGACCAAGCTAAGCAAGCCATCAAAACCCAAGAGCATTGCAGCAAAATACCTGTAAGAACCCATTACCTCGAACACATACAAAGAATTAATCATATCCTTACCATACCAATTCGGTCTACTATCAAGCTGCTCCATCTATCTAAATTTCCCTCTGATTCATTATCAACTTGATATTCCCTCTTGCTGTAGCACCACAATGCCTCAACCCAGGCTTACCACACGAGACCCAAGCATAAGACCACACTGTCTAAGACCCATGAGCCACTGAATACTCTCTCAAATATTCCCAGAAACACCACATTCCAGAATACTTTACTCAGAAGAACTTCCTGCGAATCTAAATCCGTTACCTTTACTTTCCTAATACTGATACATAGAATCCCATAATTAACATAAAAATACCACAAGTCTTGACCTCTTCCAATGAAAACACAGTCTCTAACAACATACACAACCTTAAGATACCCGATTGTTCCCTGTAGAATCTTGAACACATTAGAACCATTCTCGAAAGTCATTCACTCTTTATTCAAACTGCAACTTACCTGACCTAACGAGCAGAACCACCCGTGCCTCATTGGCACTCCGATACCGCAAAATGAAATCCTCATCCCAGTACAACCAAACAACTTCCTGGTCTATGCGCCGAGCATTCTTTACCAACAACACTCTAGACATTTCGTGATTCTCATACCATATGAAGCATAATATAACCTTTGTCAAAATTTTCCTTTACTCTAGCCATGGCTAATTCACTCGCATTCCCCAAACTGGAACCAACATAGCACCTAACCGTGCAATCAACCGCTCACAGTAGACTCCCCCACTTGGCTCGAAGCCATAGATCAAGATACGCTCAATAACTCATAACACTTTTACTCTATTGATGCCACAATACCATAGCGAGATTAAACTCAAATCATTTATAAGTTTGTGAAAACACAGATCATGCAGTACTGTAAATCTTCTGCAATTCTCGCATTCATCCCCGCAATAGCTAAGCCCACTCTCTTAGGCGACCCGAAATTTCAAATTTCAACACGCACTTTTCAATTACACATGAGACCTTCTACTATACACATAAGGATTACACCACTTCAGAACACTCCGCGGGAGATAACCCACATGTTTCGCCTCAATATAACATTTCCGCACACCCTCCACCGTCATACACATTACACAGTCGCTTAGTCTTCCTGAGTCTGAACTCATACCGCAACATGAAATTTACTTCACTCCCAACTAGGAGACATGAAAAGATTCTTCACGCGCCCATAACTCGGAGCTACACATCCAATTACAATGGCAATCATACACTTAATAGTTCATCTATCATCCAGCAGACCTTCCTCGTCACTTCCAAGTCACATAGATACATCTCGCAGTACTAATACACTCTTCACATAGCTACCCAGTCGTCACTTCCACTAATAGGGACAATACCGAATATATAAGCTCAAAACACTTATTCACACAATCAGTACCTCGGTGCTCAAGCCATAGGCAAAGATCCGGCCTCAAGTCCTCCAGACTGGCCCAACATCCAACTCACAGAGATCACATCTCACCCCTCGATCGGGGAATCACAAGCCATCAAGGCACATCTAATTCTAAGCGCTCGTGTGCGGATACGAACGCGTGGAAGGAATTTCAAGAGTTTCTTTTCAAGCTGAATCAAGGACGCACGATAAGAATTCAAGAATGTGAAGTTTTCCTAAAGGTTCTGCAGCCTCTCGAGGATAAATACAGACTTCTCCTTACCGATCCGCGAGACTCTACTAAACCTGCTCATGACTCGTGAGACCTAGTAACCTAGGCTCTGATACCAACTTGTCACGACCCAAACCCCGCACTGGTCATGATGGCGCCTCTCGTGAAGACGAGGCCAGCCAACTAACCCAACTCATCTTTTCAAAAATAATTTAATCATGAATAAACAGCTAAAGTATGACTTAAAAATATTAATTAGAGGAATTACAACCCCACACAGCCCTAATCGGGGTGTCACAAGTCACAAGCATCTATTAGAATGTAAGTACAACCTCAAGGTCAAAAATACACTAATCAAGAATAATGAACAAAGAGAGAAGAACGATGTTGCGAACGCTGGCAGTCACCTCGTTAAACTCCTATATCTCTGACTCTGATCAGTCAAACCCGCTACCGGGTGAATTAATACCTGCATCTGCACACGGGGTGCACAGAGTAAAGTGAGTACTCCAATTCAGTGAGTAATAAAGGTAAATAACAACTGAGCGGTAAGAAATCACGTATGTCACATCATCATGCTATATAGAAGTAGTGTAAAACCTTTTGAGAAAAACAATGAAGCTGTGAAATCTTTAGAATTATCTTAGCTCAGTTTAAAACCTATTTTGGAAATGACTTTTTCAACAGTATGCAAACGAATGCAATTCAAACAGTGCAGATAAGCACAAAAGTCCGCCCCTCGGGCACCACACTCAATTAACAGATAATGTCAGGCAATCCGGTAGATATCTCATGAAGTAGCACAATAATAGGTAAGGCAAGCAAATAAAATAAAGTAAACACATAGAACAGTACTAGTACCGCTGCGGCATGCAGCCCGCTCCACATATCGCTGCGGCGTGCAGCCCGATCCGTTTATCGTCGACGGTGCTCACTAGGGGTATGCAGACTCCGATATCAAGCCATCTCGTGGCATCAATCTAGGCCATCGGCCTCATATCAGTATCAGTATAACACTGCTGCGGCGTGCAGCCCGATCCAAAAGTATCCTCACAATACAGGCCCTCGGCCTTACTCAGTCAACAAAATCACATAAGCCACTTAGGCAACAGTAAAGCATGATACTCGGCCAAAAATATTATTAGAAATATCATTCGAGTGTTTAAGGCATAATAAACTTGGCCGAGTTTTAAAACAGTGGAAAAATACATGACTGAGTTGAAATATATAATTAATACAGTGAGGAATTATCAACAACAATCCCCGAAGGGTTCAAATAGCTGGCACGAAGCCCAAATATGGCAATCAGCCCAATTTATGATGATAACAAGTAAATTTCAGTCAAATACGCGGTAAATTCATCAATCAGGACGGACCAAGTCACAATCCACAACGGTGCTCTACCCCACACTCGCTATCCGGCGTGCAAGCCACCTCAATATAGCACTACGATGTGCAATCCGAGGTTTTAAACCCTCATGATATCATTTACAATCATTACTCACCTCGAACCGGCGAAACCTCTAGCTCGCGACGCCTTTGCCCCTCGAATCGGCCTCCACGCGCATCGAATCTATCCAAAACCAGAACGAATACGTCACAATAGGCTAAGGGAACAATACCCAATCGAAAAAAATCAAAAACTATCAAAAATCTCGAAATTAGCAAAACCCGAGCCCCGGGCCCACTTCTCGAAACTTGGAAATTCTCACATCATTAGATTCCTTATCTCCTCACGAGTCCATACATACCAAGAACTCTCAAATCCGAGCTCAAATGACCCATCAAATCCCAATTTAAAATTTAGAAATCCAAGCCCTAGTTCTTCCAATTTTAGCCAAGTTTCCATGAATTCCAAGGTTAATTTCACAATATAATCGTGTTTTTAGTTCATAGGACTCACCTCCTATCAATCCCAGTCGAAACCCTCTTCAATTCCTCCCAAAAAGCTCTCAAGGTGCTCAACAATGGAGGAAAATAACTTAGGCTCGCGGATGAAATATCATTAAAAACCCTTCTGCCAGCTGACATTTTACTCTATGTGAACGCGATGGCCCACTCGCGTTCGCGATGATCAAACTTTTCCACTGACCAATTTACCCTTCGCGAATGCGGTATCCCACGCGCGAACGCGAAGGCCTAAGTTCCTGGCCCTCAAATTCCTTCTACGCGTTCGTGACTCACCCTACGCGAACGCGAAGTGTTAAACCTCTGCAACACTGAACTGAAAAACCTGCAACTCCCTAATGCCAAAATTGGTCCGATTGACCATCCGGAACTCACTCGAGGCCCCCGGGACCTCAACCGAAAGCACCAACACATCCTAAAACATCACCCAAACTTGTTCCAATCCTCAAAACACCTCAAACAACACCAAAACCATCAATTCATATCGGATTCAAGCCTAAGTTCTTCTAAAACTTCCGAAACACGCATTTGATCAAAAACCCAACCAAAACACCTCCGAATGACCTGAAATTTTACACACACATCCCAAATCACCTAACGAAGCTACAGAAACTCTCGAAATTCCATTCCAACCCTCGGATCAAAATCTCACCTATCAACCGGAATTCGCCAAAATACTAACTTCGCCAATTCAAGCCTAATTCTACATCGGACCTCCAAAATCACTTCCGATCACACTCCTAAGTCACAAATCATTCCCCGAAGCTAACCGAATCATCGGAATCCATATCCGAGCCCTCTAACACATAAGTCAATATTCGGTTGACTTTTCCAAACTAAGCCTTCCTTAAAGAGACTAACTGTCTCATCTCCTTCAAAGATCAATCCAAGCCAACTCGATCACACAAGACACGGATAATGAAGCATAAAGAAGCAGAAAATGGGGGAAACGGAGCGGTACTCATGAGACGAGGGGTCGGGTCGTCACATAATTACACAGCCTAGTAATTAACGGTTGTGTAATTACGACGGCATGTTTGTTTGTCATAGTGTAATTACAGTGTAATTACAAGTTTACTGTTTGGTTGCACAAGTGTAATTACACTGTTAGATTAAATTTTTAATGAAGTAATTACCACAACTTAAAAGTTAATATAATAAATATATGCCTATAAATTTTTATTAGTATAAATGATATTATATTTTTTATTTAAGTTGTATATTTTTTTCGTGAATGTACATTAATTAGTAATCATATATTTATAATTAATAATAATAAAAATAATTTATATATATTTTCTAAATTAATAATATCTAGTTTAGATACTTACAAAACTAAAAACATACATTTTGTAAGAACATCAAGGAATTCATGTTTGATAGAATAACTTTATATATATATGCATTTCACTCCCTTAGTACCTGCAAAAAAGCTGTTAACCGCACATTCTAACAAAACCAATAGTATAACAGTTAATATGGATCGGCCCCAGAAATTCTACCTGAGTGAGTTGGCAATGGCTTATTCAGCTTAGTGTCTTCGATAGATGGCTTTGCTGAGGGTCTCCCTTTTCTAAGTAACGGCTCAACTCTAGATTTCATATCCAGAACCTCTCCTTCCGATGCCAACCCCATCCCGCCAATCCTCACCATTCACCCTCATCTAAATTCGTCAAGCATGCATGAGGATCCTCAACCCTCAACGCTCATCATCAGACTCTAACAATTACGTCCACTGCATCAAATAAGAGAATATATTGCGAACTCACTTGGTCGCCTCATAAGATTTCTGCCACATGAAATTAATGCTACATCATTGAGCCTCCTGATCTTCCCAGTCCCAATCAATCAAAGCTCTCCCTTTAGCTAAGAATGGTTCTCCTAGATATAGAATTTCTTCATCCACTTTGCCAATCCAAGATTACAAAATCTGCAGGGAAACGAATTTCCCACCTGAAATAAAGCATTCATCATGGATCCCAAATGGACAGCTTCACATCCGTCGCCAGCTTGCAACAAATAAGTGTCTAGCTCCCCAATGCCCAACCTCTTAGAAATAACCAGGTGCCATAAGATAATGTTGGCCCCTAAATCACAGGTGCCTGCAAAGGCAAAGTTCCCATAGTGCAGGGAATTGTAAAACACCTGGATCAATAGCTGCAGCAACATCTAGATACCATCACTACAGTTGAGTAAGTGTCCTATGGACAGTCTGAAAGTCAAATCTTCCAGACATCAAGTCCTTCATCTTTTAGCGTATCCCGCATTCCTTTAACTTCAATCAAGGATGTACCTGCGATTTGTTTTGAGCACTCTAATAACTTTTTATACGTGCTCCTCCTTTTGATGGCTTGGCCACCTTGTGAAAATGAGGCAGGAGGTCTTTTCTTCCCATCACTTGGATTCTCTTTTTCAGCTACTGTATTCAACTACATGGTCACTACTGTCTCACAGTCTCTTGCGCAATTCTTTCTATGCGGGCTGACTTTACCCTGCAATCCCTTAGACTCATCCAGCTGAATGGGCACTGAATGAGTGTCTCAGCCTTGTATTTTTCTCGAGCCTCTCTTGCTAACATCTATCCCTTCCATCCAGACTCACCCCATCAGCTCTTTGGGCCTGATCTTTGGGATTGATTTGGTATCTGCAGGTATGCCTTGAGGACGATGTTCATTGACCATCAAATCTGGCCCACTACCTCAAATTATTTTGATAGCGCATCATGTTATCCACCTTTCATTATCTAAGCATTTACCCAATAACCTACTGCATCATTGCTGCGAGTCTTGCAAAACCGATCTTCCTGTCTGTCCACATGATGTGCTGAGTGGTGGTACCCTGCTCTATGTTGAACCCCGTGTTCTAATACGTGCCATGTTTGTGGATCATGCCTTCCTATTTAGCCGCCGTCTATACTGTGCTGATGCCTGTACTGCTGCTGAGTCTGCTGACCCCATTCTGATACCTTGCCTCTTGACCCCATAGTTAGCCACATAGTTCAATCTTCAGGGTGCCGATGATGTATCATGCTCTGCATTCAAGATTACCAATTGCTGGCTAAGCAAGCATGGATAACCCATTGGTAGTTATCGTACTATATGTACCTGCTCTTCTTGCCCTGATTCCTCACCCTTTTGGGCAGATGCCATTTGTGTCAAGAGATCCCATATTTTCAGCCATGATTAAAGGAGCAAGAGGCACTGAGGCACCACTGGAGTGATTATGGTGCACTCCAGTGTCCATCCCGAATTCTGCGCCATCTTGTCGAGCAATTCGACTTCTCTCCAAGTCTGCTCAAGAAAGCCCCACCAGCAGAGGCATCTACCAATATTATCTTCATGCTGTCAGACAGTCCAGTAAAACGTCTGTCCCAACATCATTTCTGGACACCATGCGTGGGGACACATAACCAACAGCTTTAAACCTGCCCCATGTCTCGTGTAGTGCTCCATTCGTTTCTGTTTAAAATCACCATCTCATCAATTTGCTGAAGCAGTTTCGATTGGCGGATGAACCTTTGTGAAATTCTGACAACTCATCCCAAGTTTCTATAGAGTTTTGGGAGCGAGTTTAAGCCAAACCGAGCAGCTCTTCACCGAGAATGGAAAACAAGAATAGCCTGATGCTTCCAGAGTCACGTTGGTTGCTTTGAGTTTTTGCAATAGATAGGAAGTTTATCAAAGGCTGCTGAGGATCTCTTTTGTTGTCCAGAAAGAGTCCCTTGTTCTGCAAGCAAGTGTAGCATGTTATTCTGGTATCGAACGATTCACTTGTATGGCGGCACAACAATGCAATCGCCAGATTGTCAGCTGTGGGTGTGCCCACAATAGGCACCCAGCACAGAGAGCCCAATTGCTCATTCCTGACGTTTCCGTTGTGATGTTTTAACGTCTCCCATGTCAATTTTCGAATTTTGGTGTTTGTTGGGATTGTTTGAAGTTCGTTTTGGTGGCACGATGCAAGCCCCGGATTTCTCTCGGGTCTGAGATCCTTCAAATTAAACTTCTCCGTCTCGGTAGAATTCTAGCATACACCTGCGCACCCAGATCAAACAACCGCTCAAAATTTCTATGAAAAAATGGGTAGAGAGAAAATGACCACACTAAGAATTTTTTTATATTTCTATCAATGGTACATGATAATTCCGTTAAACTCCCTGCAACGACGCCAAAAATTGATCACGCCCAACTATGCCCTCTAAAAAGGAACTTCGGACGTTGCAAATATAACTCCGATTATTACCCCAGGTCAGTTCCACAGAGATAACCTATTTAATCACCTGTCTTAGACCACTAACTCTTCAGAACCAGTTCCCAGATGTGTATCACCGTGAAGGTTGCTTTACTTAACTACGATTGAAGAGTACTTGAACAGCTGAAATTAAAATGCTAAGGTTTAACAATGATGAGAAAGAACTTAAGGCAATGATGTCCCTAGTTAAAGGTCCCTTCTGTTTATGCTCACACAAATTACCAAACAAATCTCATATCAATCATGAACGCTATCTACCGTAAATCTCTCCAGTAATCATTAGTACTAATTAGATACTAATTGCACTCTCCGAGATCACTAGCTTATCTTATTTAGCACAATTCACTTTCAATTACACCCAAGGCTTCGTTATCCCTATCCCGCCTTTAAACCGCAATTATAATTCCTCTTAACTGGGAGTGGTGTTTTCAACAAAACCTAAATATGCACTTCTTTCCAAGTTATGCACACTAAATAGGCACAGCTAATTGAGTATCTGTCAATTAACTACAACAACACAAAGTTGAAAATTATAGATTGAAGGCTAGCAATTTAGAATTCCATAAACAGATGTCAATCCCCCAATGTTCCCTCAAAGCCTTAGAACAAGAGTCTAGCTACTCAGCTATGGGGAACAAGCTAAAGATATAAATTACATCATTAACTAGCCAATAAAAAATCAAAGAAAAAGAAGAAAATCTGTTTGGTGATCTCTCACATTGTTCTCCTTGCCAAGATACTCTAAAATTCAATAATGCCTCTCTCGAGTCGTGTATTTAAAATAGGGTTAGGTCTAAAATATCCCGTGTTTACACTTTAGTCCCTGAAGTTTTCTGCTTCCGCCGCGTTCTGCCGCGGTCCGGTCAAACCGCCGGCTAAAATGCCCTCTCTGAATCTGTGTTTCATCCGCAGCATCTTCCACCGCGGTTCTACCGCGTCGCAGGTGACCGCTGGGCAAACCATTTTCTGAATCTTCAGCCTGTTTTGCGTGTTTATTGGGAATTTCACAGTTGGGCCTCTTTTTCTTCATTATTGACCTTCCACAAAATACTCCCTAGCCTTCCCCTGATCATAAATCACCTCAAATCATGAAACAGCACTCACTAAAGAGCATTTTTGTTATCACTTTTTTTATCATCAAAACATACAAGAAGTGATTATTTAAGCTTGATTATAGTTAATTCACCTATATCAAGCGACGAAGACACGCGCGCTTTGCCTTCTTCTCAACTCTTTAAGAGCTAGAGAAGAGCAATTGGCTTATATATACCCATCAAAGACCTCTCCCTTCAATTATGAGACAATGTCCCTTTGTCAAGAGGAAATTTCAAATAACTCAAATATTTCATTTTCCTCCATTTCCTCACCCTCATTTAAGCCTATTTAATGCTGAAAACCCAACGTAATTTGATTATCATCTTAGTTAAATTTACTTCTTTCTGACTAACAAGAAAAATATAAATGGCTACAACAAGTGTATTACAAACTCCTAATATTTAAATTAGTTTTACATGGAGACGGACGACAACAAACAACACAGATCCAGTGGAAATTCCACAATTGGTATAGGGAGGTAGTGTTAAGCATACCTTTATTTTCCTACTTCGGGAGAGTAGGATGGCATGTTATAGACCTTCGGAGCTCAATAACATGGATGACGACGGCTGATTAAAATTACATTAGTGCCTAACCCAATAAACTCAGGATCAATTCTCAAGTTTACTAATAATTATTGATCAAATAAGAATATCTTTTACTGGGGATGAAATCCCAGGTTTTGTAAAAAAAAATATCTGAAAAAATATGATACATGGGCGAAAATACAATTGTTGCATCCCAAAATTTAAGCGGCCAAAATGAATTGTACTTATTGGAATATGAACTGATTTGGATAGAGCATGATAAAAAAATATTCAATGAGTCCAACTATAAATTGGATGAAAATGAAGGCCATAAACCTGGCAGCAAATCCTTATGACTGGAAACAGAGACATGAGGCTGGTATTATAATGTGTACAATATTAATAAGAAAACTTTAACTATCGTAATTGTGGTCGCCCTTAAAGCCTGGTTGGAAAACTACATAGATGAATCTGGGTGTTAATTACACATTTTTCAACTGTTTTTTTGGCTAAGTAATACGTGGTCAGCATGGAATGGTGTAATGTCGGGTATGTAATACACTCTCCAATTCTCAAGGGAGAGGTGGAATTGGTGTAATTACAATGTGTAATACCAGTGCTTTTTAGTTTCTTCTTTGTTATTATTTTCTTATAACTTTATTTCTATTATTAATTTTTAATTTTATTTTACTTTGTTATTTTTTTAATATTTAATATATTCTCTTCTACATTATTATCTTTATTCTCTACCTTTATCTTTGATTCATGTAATGCTTATATTATTAATTATTATTATAATTATTATTATGAAACTACACCTCAAAATATAGAAATAATAATATTAACAAACTTGGCATTACAAGAGTGATGCAATTAAAGTGAAAATTCAGAATTATATTGTTATAAACTCATATTGTTTCTAATTAAGTGTAGTGGAGAAATGTTATATATATAAAACATATATATATATATATATATATATATATATAATTAATAGTT